>NC_087201.1:77777770-77807770 GCF_015104395.2 Macrobrachium nipponense | reverse complement strand
ACTGGTCGATTTGCTACGCTCATCTTTATGAGATCAAACCTACCGCGCATGATTAGATCGGATGCTTTCAGTTGACGTGGTATTTGCAGAACCGATAAATTTCTGAAAAAAAAAAAGTTAGCCGAGAAAACTCCGAAAGCGAAGCAGCGGGAAATTTCGGAAATTTTTGCATTCGCTTTTGTTTCCAAAGTTTCGCGTCTGCTTGTGTATCGGAAGGGTAGAAAATGCCCGTTGCTCAGTAAAGAAAAATGAAAGGGAAAATGATGCATTGGCTGAAAGTTTGCGATGATACTTGTCAAGTTTAACGATCGCAGTTTTATAATGTTCCCTCATGTAATCGACGTTCTCTAAATAAGAATCCATCTTTGAGAAATGTGTGAGGAACTTCTTTGTTATTGGGTGAATTTTGAGCACTGAATTAATGTTAAAGAATATTTTTCACTGTTTCTAATGGTTTAAAGAAACCAAGATAGTGTGGTCATAAGTAACTAGGGCTGATTCCCATGCCGTAATTAAGATTTAGAGCGTAAAATTTATAACTCATTGTGAAATTACTCTTTTATCTGTTATGTTACTATTATTCTTTTTATTATTTTGATCCGCAGCATAGCGTTCAAGAGCAAGGACAATTTCCAAGAAAAATCTTCGAAAATTGTAACTCAATATCAGTTTATCCCGACACTTTGACCTTCAATTTACTCCTTGTGTTTACATTTGAGGATATTGTTCGACCCTCATTTGGCACCATAGGAGACTCTCTTTTTAGTTTTCACATTAATATATATATATATATATATATATATATATATATATATATATATAATATAGTATATATATATAGATAATATTGTGACGGCTTTGTCTGTTCGTCCGCACTTTTTCTGTTTATCCACAGATCTTAAAAACTACTGGGACTAGAGGGCTGCAAATTGGTCTGATGATCATCCACCCTCAAATCATCAAACATACCAAATTGCAGCCCTCTAGCCTCAAGCCACCACCGGGCCGCCATGGATGAAAGCTTTATGGGCCCTGGGGGCCCACACTGCATTATACACTGTACAGAAAACTCGATTGCATCGGATAAACTCCGGGGCGCTTTTTTTACTTGTTTATATTTACCCTTCATGTTTGAAATTCATATTTATCTTTAATTAATTCCTGAATCTTACATCATTTCGATTTCTGAAACAACTCTGAATCCTTTCGGTGTTATGTATTTAGAGGCCCTTCTTCCGATAACTGCACCACATCTTGGCTCTATCAATGTGCATGGTACATTCATACTTCAATACGCAGTCGTACTTCAAATGACACATGACTTGAGGAAATGTCATTAACATTTTGGTGTCATGGTCTGTCGGAAATGTAAGGCAAAACATATCGTATAATCTATTCTTGCTTAAACAGGTAGCCTTTGAAGTAAACTGACAATTGGTGTAACCTTTTCATTATTTATCTCACAGCATTAAGCATCTTCAGTGTGCATTTTGGTAGAGCATTAGCATGTACAAACATTTGAACGTTGGGATGGACACGTTCAAACAAAAAACAATGTTTCTTCAATGATAATGGTCTATTTTGACTACATTCGTTACTTGATCTGCCACATTAGGGTGTTAGTCTGTTACCACCCTCGTCTTTAGTAGTGCCGTAATATCTTCTACCCCAGAGGTAATCGTCTTGATTCTCTCCATGTGAATATTTTAAAGTTTTAGTCAATAATCACGTGTATACAGTCCTCTCCTCATTCAATTTCAATAGTTTTCTGTTCACCTGAATTTTCATATGCCTCCATATTCTGTAAAGCTTAAGAAGTCAAAGATTTTCAATTTCGTCATCTACAATTCCAGTTCATTTCCAGTCTTGTATCTAAGTTCCAGTTCATTTCCAGTATTGCATTTAAATTCCATTTCATATCCAGTCTTCTATTTAAGTTTCAGTTCATTTCCAGTCTTGTATCTAACTTCCAGTTCATATCCCGTTTTGTATCTAAGTTCCAGTTCACTTCCAGTCTTGTATCTACGTAAATTCCAGTTCACTTCTAGTCTTATACCTAAGTTCCAGTTCATTTCCTGTCGTGTATCTAAATTCAATTTCATATCCAGTCTTGTATCTAAATTCCAGTTTATATCCAGGCTTGTATCTAAGTTCCAGTTCATTTCCAGTCTTGTATCTATGTAAATTCCAGCTCACCTCCAACCTTGTATCTAAGTTCCAGTTCGTATCCAGTCTTGTATCTAAGTTCCAGTTCATTTCCAGTCTTGCATCTATGTAAATTCCTGTTCACTTCTAGCCTTGTATCTAAAGTTCGTATCCTACACTTCAATTCTTTAATTTTAATTTATTAATGCACTTTCCTTTTAATTGACTTATTTACCTTTCGACATTGCATATCAAAAAGTTATTCAGAGAAGCAAGTTGCTGTTCAGTGAAGTAATTTTGTTTTTTAGAGGGATTCAAAATTTCACGAAATTTATGATGAATTTGATACTGGATTATCACCATTTGTTTATTGGAAGCGTGAATATTTGAAGAAAAAAATTTTTAGAGTCGAGTTAATAGAATGGCTTCATCAATTCTAAAACGCTCTCTAACAGTAGTTATGCCATGTAGAAAACTGAGAGAAGTCGGTATGACTAGTCATTTATATGTACAAAATAGTACTTTTGATAGTAGATGAAACACTTCATTACTGTGTTTTTATGTATGGCTGTATTCTCTAGACCTTGGGCTGTATAATTACGTATGATTAGTGTATGCATAATGATACACACACACACACACACATATATATATATATATATATATATATATATATATATATATATAAGTCATATCACAGACCGGTGATTCATATACATATATCAAGGTACAATGTCCTTTAATATCTAATTCGCTCTACCTCGGAATTAATATATTTTCATATATGCTTAACCGAAGGGGAATTTTTTCTCGATAATAGATTTACCTGTACTTGGGCGCGAACGCAGGTACATTATAAATCCAGGAACGTCAGTGGTTATAGCTTCCACTGACGTTCCTGGATTTATAATGTACCTGCGTTCGCGCCCAAGTACAGGTAAATCTATTATCGAGAAAAAATTCCTCTTCGGTTAAGCATATATGAAAATATATTAATTCCGAGGTAGAGCGAATTAGATATTAAAGGACATTGTAGCTTGATATATATATATATAATATATATATATATATATATATATATATATATATAGATATATATATATATATATATATATATATATATATATATACTTATATATAAGAGACTTTGTTCATTTGAACTTAAGGCAATTAAGGAACCAACCATGACCCTGAAAGAGAGAGAGAGAAAAGGAGAAACAACCTAATCGCGGAAGAAAACGGAGAAGGGAACGCATAGAAAACGAAAATCGAACGGCACAGGCGAACTTCAATATAGTACTACTATCACTGCCACCCATTAAACCACCTCCCAGCCTAGGCCACTCCCCACCCAACGAAATTCCGTCCTTCGGTAACCGTATTAAATGTAGGTCTATATGTGGGCGACATAGTCACAATGGTTCTCTTTCAGCCATATATCCTTAGGAAATACAGCGTACAGCGTTTACTAAACAAGGCATATCAAGTGGGACAAACGAGACGAACGGGTTTCCGCTCCCATAAGTTGCCGTGTTCGGGTCAGGTATGGAATGCGATACTCTGGTTCATTAAAATCAAACTGTGATGACTGGAGTGGAATGGAGTGTAGAACGATATTCAAAAGCGGGGGCGGGAGAGAGAACGAATTTCTTTTTGGATTATTGCTTCCTGCTGAGTACAATTCTTCGTTCATCCAAAAAAAAAAAAAAAAAAAAAACTTCATTTGCCCTATAAAATAGAGTACTAAAGGATCTATTATTCATTTCTCACAGATTCATTAAATATGAAATTTTTGGAAAATGTTCTTTTTAACGTAATCATTAAATTGGCAATGAAAACGTGATATTTGTATCTTGTTTACACATCTTTTTAGACTAGTTTTCTAAAACCCGAATTAGTGTTTGTGTTGTGTGTGTGTGAGATGTTACGTTTCTTTATATCAAGAACATTACGCAACAAATATCATTTAATGTCCAGCTCAACATACCATGAGAATAACTTAAACCTAAGGGTAAATAGAACTGATATAATTAATCGATTCATCCATGACAGGATTCGAACCGATGCCTGATTTAGAAAGCACCATAGCCACTGACGCTCTCTATTTATAATTCTCCTTGGGTGTAAGTTATTTCCAAGGTATAGAAACTGTGAATCAAACATTATTTGTTGCCAAAACCATTCTTAGCTATATTCATCTATCTATCTATCTATCTAACTATTTGTTTATCTATCTCTTTACTTAAATGTATATATATATATATATGTGTGTGGTGTGTGTGTGTGTGTGTGTGTGTGTAGAGAACGCATTTCCCTCTTACTTCATAAATGGAGAGTACGACGAAAATTATATGTACGTATATATAAATGTATATAATATATATATTATAATAAATATGTCACAAATACTACAACATACATATGAATATACATATGCATAAGTACACACACACACACACACACACACACACACACATACACACCACATATATATATATATATATATATATAATATATATATATATATATATAGGATATATATATATATATATATATATATATAGTTGACAATAACTGCTTCGGAAATCATAGTAAATTTAACTTCCAGGAAATTGCTGACCTAGTAAGGTAGAAGACGGAGCAATGCGAGCCTAGGAAAAGGTTAGAAGTTTTGACACTATAAGAAAAAATAGTGTTCTTAAGGTAGAAAAGCGTTCGGAGGAGGATTGCGAACTCTTAGTGGGCAATTGTGTCCTTCATATGAAGCCTTTTCCACTTTAAAGCAAAACTCGATATACAACGCTATGTTTGTTTGTTTGTATGGTGTTTAGACGTTGCATGGAACCAGTGGTTATTCAGCAACGGGACCAACGGCTTTACGTGACTTCTGAACCACGTCGAGAGTGAACTTGTATCACCAGAAATACACACATCTCTCACTCCTCAAGGGAATGGCCGAGAATCGAACCCGCGACCACCGAGGTGAGAGGCAAACACCAAACCAACCACGCCACTGAGATGCTCAACGCTATGAACCGCTGTAGAGGGCTGAGAAATTAACCGAGAACATTCACGCCGCTAGGCATGATGCAGAGTTCACCAGATGGACAGGGCCCGCAAATAATCGAAGGAATAAATCCTGTATATATTTTTCACTTTACACGTATATGATGATGGGGAGCAGAACTGGATAAAATTCGATGTTTACAATGAGCAAAGCTCGCTGTCACGGCATTCAGAGACACAAAAAGAAGAGGAATGGGATGCAGAATAGGGAAGGGAAATCCAAGAACTGTCTCCGAGTTAATTGATCGTGGCTGGAGGAAAATTTGTGACTGGAAGTATTCAAAAAGTCCAGGATTCGAATCTTGAATACGCAGGAATAAATGTAAACCTTTGTGGGATGCAGTGAATGAGAGGGAGTGGCTGCAATGGGCGATTTAAACGTTAAAGTGGACGACAGAATAAAATAGAGATCAGTTGGACTACATGAAGTGCCTGGAGTGGTTGAGAATGGAGACAGCCTTATGCGAGTGTATCCGATACTGACTTCACTGTTAAAAAAAAGAACATTCATAAATACGCTTGAGAAAGAAAGTTAATGAAAAGAATATGCTGGATTTTTCTCTTGATTCAAGTACGGTATTCGGGAGAGCTATTTGAAGGATATAATTGTAAAGAGAGGAAGAATTACATAGTCATTCTTAGAATTTATCGTAATGGAAATATTCTCTTGTTCAGCAAAAAATCACGTAAGTTTTGCCTCTTGTACTTACAATACTTCGAGCTGAGTTATCATCGTTATTTATCATTATTGCATACATGATACCTTTACTTTGGTTACATAGCCTGAGTGTATAGCATAAGAGAGAGAGAGAGAGAGAGCCTTGTCCTCTTCGTTCACATTTGTTTTATATTCTTCCAGAACTTGTTACAACATTCATTTAACCGGATTATCTCGTCGCTACAAATAAGCCTGAAAGGGCCACAGAACAACTGTACACCCGGAACTTCCTCATCAGTTACGCAATACTTGTAGCAGAACTTACATCCACGAAAGCTGATACACCCAAGGCCCTTTAAACATGCTCTGAGTATATTCAAAGGTCGTCCTTGCATACACCCATTATTAGTGATCGCTAATTTTTAGTGTCTCTCCAAAACGTAGGATAGGTAAAATTCCTTAGGAGACTCGATAAAAAAAAATGATATCTATGATATCGAGTGAATTGTCTTTGTTATTACTATCTCTGTCTATAAATCTATTCAGAAAACTTTCTCTTATTCCCATTCGAGTCCATCATTTCAAGAGTTAAATCGGTGCTATCAACATGCTGATGAAGCTCAAGGAATTTTCGAGCGGGCGTCGGCGTCGGCATCTTCACATCTGAATTGCTGATATTTTCAAGATTCAGAGGCGAATTAAAAAGGAGAATAAGATATATACATTTTTGGCGCTGAAAGGTTCCGATTATGCGTCAACGCCCTTCGTGAACAGGTTAAAACTCTGCAACCATTGAGTTGCCTTTTTTATACTTCAAAAGGTCGTGGCTGAACCAGGTCATCTAATCCTTCTTGTTGATTATGCTGAGTACTTGTGTGCCTTGCGGTTAATTCTAAATTCCCCAAGGTTGCTTGCGTAAAACCTCATGTTCTCAGTACTGTTGATCTTCTGATGCATTTTTTGAGTAAAAATGTGTCCCTGTGATTCATATTTTGATGTCTCTCCTTTGTTTGTCATTTAGTAAGATTCTGAGTTTGCCATTTTGCTACAGGAATTTTAAATATCGCTGCCTGATTGTATGATTATTATTTATCCACAGCTGTAGGAGTTTTGTAGCGTGCAAGGTTAGCCATTGTTATATTGCGAAGTGCGCTAACACTGATTAACGATAAACCAGAGTGCAATTGTCATCCGTATTATTGTTTTTTGTTCTCTATCAGTATTGTTATACAAGTTAGTTCATAGTTCTTCTGTACTGTTAGATTAACCTTTGAAGAACGCACATATGGTTTTTATCATATGCACATATGCTCATGCGCTATTCATATTTTCATCCGAGTATTGAGACCCTGTTAAGGTATCATTTTCGCTAAGTGGAACTCGGTTTTATCTCTCCTTATCTAGAAGCCGAGAATGATTGCATTTGTTTGTCGACTGAAATTCGGTTTGTTCAATATTCTGCAACGCTCGCGTTGGGATGTTAATTCTGTAAATAATTTCAAATAATGTGTTGATGCCCTATATTTTGATACATATGTCAGTCGTCATATGGTCCTTGTAAGTAATAACGTATTTCTAACATATACACTCAAATAATTTACAGCTATTCGGGTTTCAAGTGATATCCGATCCGAATAAGTTTGCTAGAATGAGAACTAGTTTTACAATTACTGATCTGAGAGAAATATTAACAACCTCATTATGTCTAGTATATATATATATATATATATATATATATATATATATATATATATATATATATATATATATATAAGTGTGTGTGTGTGTGTTTGTATGAGTATATAAAAATATTTGTAATTTAACTGGATGTAAGATACAGTGTTAGTTATTATTATTATTATTATTATTATTATCAGGGAAAAACTCTCTATCGCGGGGTATATATAATGTTGTAAAGGGTCCACAATAATACAAAGTGTAAGAATCCGTGTATAATTTTTAAACTTTACAGAAAGCTTCGAGCCCTTCCCAGGGAAGGGTTCGAAAGCTTTCTGTAAAGTCTTAAAAATTATACACGGACTCTTAACACTTTGTATTATTGTGGACCCTTTACAACATTATTATTATTATTATTATTATTATTATTATTATTATTATTATTATTATTATTATTATTATTATTATTATTATTTACAGGGAGGTAGTTTCAGTAACTATCTGCCTCTTATTTTTCTTAACGTTAATTTAACGAAATTGATTTTTTTCATCAATACAGGTAGGCATAATTTTTCATATTTCGAAATTTCTGATCCTCTGAATGTAATAAGCGTCAACCTGTGGCGCATAATTAAAGCGTGAATATTAATATTGTTTTTTTTAACAATTCTTCCAGTTATTTCCCTCGGAAGATCGTGTGACCATGAATAACTTCCATTTCGTTTCGAAATCACTAATCTTGACTGTCGTCATTATATTTCCTATTCGCTAATTCCAATCTTCGTGACGGTGACCTCTTGGTACATGATACGCTTTTCACTCCGAATGAATTTAATGTCTGTAATGAATTCATTCTTTCTAGCAATACTTAAAAAAGATTATGATGACGGAGAGACAACCTGTATGCAGTCGGACCCTCGATTTGACACGTGACGATTGAAGACAATGTCATTTTAACGTATCAATGAAGAAAATACCAAATCGACGAGCTTACCCTAGAAAGCCCCCTGACTTCCGACCATCTTGGTCGCCGAAGCTATTGTAACTTTCACCTTCAGAAAGGCCTGCTGGGTTCTCTTATCACACACACACACACACACACACACACACACACATTTCGACAGAAACCGGAAAAAAAGGAGACAAGAGACGCGCTTCGGCCCTTCTCTGTTTCATAACAGACTAGTATCAGAGAAACCACTTTCGACGAATGAAATATTTGTCACCATCTAATTTCATCCTCCTCCTCCTCCTCATCATCATCTTCTTCTTCTTCTTCCTCTTCTTCTTCTTCAAGTTCTTTGCGGAGGATCTTTCAAGATCTAAAAGACTGGGAAAGAGTTACGAATTTCTTGTACAAATGGAAGCAAAATGTTAAGGTTGGTCATCTTGCTTCGAGTTCACTGCAGTAGTATCGCCATGAAAGTGTTTGAGGTTTTGTAATTTGTTCATCCTTAGATTCTGACAGTCTTCTTGCCATTAGTCTAGTAGTTTAGTCTTTGTCAGTATTAGCCATTTACTGTTACCATCACAATTATTATAATTGCTTATAGATCTTTTAATTTCGTGCTATAATTGGCATAATAAGTCTACAAAAGGTACAATAATATCCATGTCTGCTATATGTATGTTAAACTTGTAACTATTTCATCTCAACGTCCTTTCGTTACTAAAAGAAAATATATAACGCTCACCAGAACCATCTAACCATTATTAATTTGTTGCTCATGTATAGTACCATTTGCTTTAAACCAGATCATAAAAGATTTACTCATGAGACATACACCAAAGGGTTAATATTATTGCAGTCCTCATTGTGAGAGATAACATTCACCGCTTAGTATGTTCATTCCCATCGGAAGAGAAAAGCAAGGGAATAAGAGCTCGGGTTTCTCTTCGCTGCATTCCTGAATCTTTCGAACAATTTTATTGCTGGAATATTGGCAGTCTTATTAGATGCAAGGAATTCCGGTATGCGAAGATGCTCGTTCATTCTTTTAATGCTAGCTATCTCAGTTTTCGTGTTATGAACTGGTTGTTGAAGGCTTCTGAATGATGGACCGCAGCCGGGGTGAGGGTGGAGTGGTGTTTGAGGAGGAACGAGTACCTTATTTCTTAAACTGTAAAAATGAAGATGGGTTTCTCCTTTGATTTCGTTTATTCGGAAGCCTACAGAATGGAATTATTTACTTCCATATATGCACAGTATATATATATATATATATATATATATATATAATATATATATATATATATATATATATATATATATATATATATATTATTCTGTATTCCACCTTGATCACTCCCAGGAAATATAATTAGCACTGAAAATCTTGGCCTTGACTGGAAGACGAGGGGTCTGAACAAAGATAGAAAAAACTAAACTACTCAGGCATAAGGCCGATATTACTGAGGAGGGAGGAATTTACATAAACGCTGGACTCTAGTTTTAAAAGCACTATATTTTCATGAAGTTACAGAGGTCCAGGAACAAAAGGGGGAACCTCTTTTCGATCCACCAGAACATATGGCTGGAGCAATTCAGTCACGGTGTTTAGAGATTTGCACAACGACTTAAGATTGTAAGCTTCAAGGATTTCTAATTTCTACCACAGCCAGGCACAGCGTTTGTCTCCAAATAGAAGACACAGGCATAAGGCAGGGGGGCACACGAGGGTGAACGTTACCCACTACTTTCTTTCAATCAAAAAGGCCACTCATGGGGGGAATGAAATGATTGGGAAATTTACACAAAGAAAACTATTTCGTGGCTTAAATTCACTAGGGGGAAGTTACTATTATCACAGGGGAGTAATTACAGAATTGTGCCCAGATGTGGGGAATGAGAACTACACAAGTCGCCTTGGAAAAAGAAATGAAATACAGACAAAGGTAAAAACAATTCCCTGGCTGAAATGGAACTTTCCCTTTCAGTACCTGGATAATGAGGGTTGGTCGTCTTTTCCTTGATATCTCCTGGCACTATGGACTTTGAGAATATACTTGGGACTTCCCTGAGCTCATGGGAAAGCAGGTAAAGGGGGAGAGAAGCTGGCATCTGGTCGGGTGCAGGAGATTTGACCTCTCCAAGGTCTAGTGTTCTTTTGAGAGTGGGCTGCTGGGTTCCAGGCCTTTTGAAGAGCTGGCTCTGCAGGGGGTAATTCCAACAACCAATGGGAGAAGAGATAGCTTTTCCAAGGGAATGGAGAGAATGGATTCTTCCAAAGTGGAAGGGGCAACTTGTATATAGGCATAGATGCATTGAAATTGGGTAAAAGACTTTATTTTTCCTTGGTTTTGGCTTAAAATCTTGAACACCTCCCCATTCTAGAGGACATTTCAACCCTGGACAGGTTGGAATGGACAAGGCACACGAGAACCAAGGACCAATTGCAATATAGATTACTGAGCCTTCCATTCTCTCTTGAGTGGACTTATAATATAAGCAATATTCAAACTCTGCCGATGGTAATATTCATGAAGTCTTACTCGACAGGCAGAGAATTAAGCAAAATGAAGTGTGACTTGACTAAAGATTAACTTGCTATATTCCAATAAAGAACACTCTCAAAATATAACATCACACTGAGAATAACAATGAATAGCAAATAATTGGTTATATATGGACTTAACCTACAGGCAAATCACATCCTATATAATACTACTCTCTCAATTGTTCAAGGCAACACATACTATCTGCTTACCTTGATGGAACGATATGATGCATTCAGGTGTGTAAATGGCCCTACGGTTTCGTTAAGTAACTTTGTCTCGTAACAAGACGACACCTAACAGTATTAATTACATCAGCGCTATTAATTACACACCAATATTCTGTGAGAACTGGGCAAATATCGAATGCATTATTCGTACATATGAGAGATTTACATCATCCTATTAACTGGAGTCAAGCAAGAGCCTTAATCCCATGTAATGACACAGTTAAAAGGAATATCATTGAATCTTGGTTCATCAAGTCAAATAATAGAAATGTTCTAAATTTAAGTCTTGGTTTATTTAAACTTGATGCTTTCATAATGAAAAAAGTTGTAGATAAATATAAGCAACAAAATTAATAGATTCAGTTTTTACATGTTTTGGACTGTAAAGATACTTTGTAATTTTGGTTAGGGTCAAATCTGTTTAGGTTTGTGACCGTGATAGCCGATAATCCTGGATTATCTCTTTTAATTTTTACCCTTTTGACAATTAACCATCTGGTATTCTTGATCTTGTTGTGTATCTGAGACCTTTCTCTCCAATTGTATTTCATTCGCTCCTTGACAATGTCTTAGTAAAGACAAAAGCGCTTGGATTTCTGACTATCATTTTCCTGTGGTATTCGCTTATTTAATGAAGTCACGTGCATCTACTGTGATTTTTTAAGCGTATGTATATATATATATATATATATATATATATATATATATATATATATATATATATATGTAATAATTACTTATTATATAAATTACAAGATCTGTAAATATAACCAATGACCTGGGGTCATGGCATTAGGAGGGTTCTACGTGACCAAAAGCAGACCTAGATTACGCTATGCGCTGTCTGCAGTAGCCTGATCTAGCTCACAGCTTTGTCAACATTTTTATGTTTATGATAACTTTGCACAACAACTTCCATGGGAAGCGGTTGACCTGTTAACCTACGCCGGAAACTTGTAACTTCCGAGCCGGCGAACTACGTATGTGTGTATATGAATTGCTGAGATAGCTAATGTTCCGCTATCGACGCGATGCTTTAGAATGGCAGTTCCACGCCAACAATCAAACATATCGGTCGTCCGACCGAGCTGCATCTCCTAGTATGGAGTTACAGAATAAAGTTGTTAACCTTGTTCAACTAGCCTGTTTGAATCATCTCCTCTAGTCAAGAAGAACCTCTCTACTAAGATATCCAAGGGAGATGAGAGGAACCAAAAATTACTTACGAATGACAGTCGTAAGGAAAGAACAAAAAAGTCTATCGCCAAGCGATAAGACATTAGAAGTGGTGGCAGCGTATAAACGAAGAACATAATTAACAAGACCCATATCAAGACCGACCGAAGGTCTACAAGAACTAACTTCCACCTTCAACATCAAACGAAACAGAGGAAACGGGATCTTCAATCAACGCAACAGTTTATGAAGACGCAACTATGTCCTTCATCGAGAGGAATACAAGCATTTAACACTGACGTTTGAGCAACTGTTGTCACTTATCTTCGAGAATCTACACCGGACGAGAGCAGCATTGAACATCAACGGAAAGAAGAAACAAACACAGGGAACATCACCCGTTCACGAGCAAGGACGCAGAGTGTACAGCTATACGCAGTAGTGCAAGGACGGAGGCTGTGACGTCATCATCTTGGACTTCCCAGCGCATCGTGCACCGAGAGAAGACCGTGACGTCATCACGACTTCCGACGCGGGACGTCATCCCATGTCAACAATCCTTCGCAATATAATCTGGAGCTAAGTACCATTTTTATCTATCAGGTCTTTTCCTCAGTGAAGTGTTGTTCATCAAGAGTCGATCGTCCAGTATTCTGGGGGTGAGTTGTTCGCCATATTAATCTTCCTTCATTACAGAACCAATCTTCAAATACGAGGTTCTCGCCCGCAGATTAATTTTTTTTCTTTTCTCGTTGTCATTAACCGTTTCTTGCAGGAATTCTCCGTATAATATTTGATCATATTGTCTGTATTTTGTATCTTTTGGGGGATTTTTCCTATTATTATAACACACTTATACAGTACATTGCTTATGCGTTTACGTAGTGGTCGAGTGTACTCTTATAGATATTTTGATAGGATTGCAAGGAATAGAAGTGATAAGAAAAAAGTGAAAGCCGAAATGGCAACCACTCCGGCTGCAACCCCAACGTGGTGACTCTCGTTAGCGCGAGGTCAGCGATTGTCCCTTTTCAAGGTCGGGTCAATGGGTTCCTGCCTCAAAATGTTGAGGCATGGATCTCATCTGTAGACGCTCATTTAAATGCAAAAAGCATCACAGACCCAGCAGTACAATTACAGGAGGCCAAGAGCTTCGTTGACTTTGCGAAAGGCGAACGCAAGTGCGTATCTAAGGGGGTTTCTTTCCAAGAGGCGCTTACATGGGACGAGTTCAAAATTAGATTACGTGCCGTGTATGGGGGTGAAGAGGCTTTAGATGTAGTATTGGCATTGAGAAATATCCTTAACCAAGCCTCCATGACTCAGCTCAATGTTGTCGAGCGGGCGGCGCTAATTGCCGACCGGCTAAATGAATATCAGGATAGTTTAAGTAACTCCGGTGGGTTGCGGGTGCTAAAATCAAAGTGAAAGATTTTATCCGTTTTGATCACCTTACGTCTATCACTGTAATGTTGCCTGAAGCGTTAGTGCGGTGTTTTGATAAAAATTGCAGCCCGACAGTACGGAATTAGATGTGTATAAACAAATCAAAAAACATCATGTCTAAATGTACCGACCTAGATCCTTCGCTCATTCAAGTTTTTGCAAAAAATGAGAACAAGCCACAACAAGTAAATGTGGTACATATAATAATCAAGTTGCAGGGATGGTTTGTTATAACTGTAAACGACCAGGTCACATGATTTCAGACTGTCGGACGCGTTTTTGTTCAATACACAATAGTTCAACTCATTCATATAACCGTTGCTACTCGAGGGAATCAACAGCAAAATGCTACAAACACGCAACCAGTTGCTAGTGCAAATAAAAAGAAGGGTCCTCAGTACTATAAGAAGAAACAACCAAACGGAAATTCTGCACAACAGCAGAAACAAACAAATCGTGCTTCAGGTACCTCTGTTCCTGGGCCGTCTAGCCAGAACTCGCAAGGGCAAGCGAATTTTCAGGGTGTGATAAACAAAACAAATACCACGTAGTTCACTCCAAGGGGGGAGGAGGGCGATGTTGGGTCATCAATATCAACATCTTTTGTATCAAATAATCAGTTTAATCACTTATCAGATCATTGTGAGACAATTGATTTTCCTATGAAACACATGGCCGAATCAAAAAAATCTGTGCAGGTTCCCGTAGATTTGCAACAAATTCATGCAATTATTAGTCAAAACGAGTTGCGACCAACCTTACATGCAGTAAATTTGGACCATAAGTCATTCACTTTGTTCTTTGATTCTGGTAGTCCACGTAATATAATGGATTTAAGGACTCATCATTTACTCTTTTCAAATTTCCCTATAGAAAAGTCCGGAATAAGGCTCTCAGGCATTGGGAATAATGAATTAAATGTTGTGGCGTAACTCATGTACAGTACAAGGTCGGTAAGCGCACGTTAGCCGATACCTTTGTCGTTGTACAAACATTAATATGTATCCCGCAGTAATTATCGGATACCCGTCTATGGGCACTCAAAATATTATCTTAGCACCTGCAAAACACGGCGTGTATATCAAAGGGAAATTCTATAGGTCTTCTAATACCCTAAAATCTGTTTTAGATAATAAAGAGACAGACAGAGTTGTCACTTACATTACGGAACCAATCACCTGTCTCATGAACCAGAATAATACAGGCAACCCAACAGAACTCTCGCTCACGCCGTAATCAGCTTGCACGCAAACTCTCGAGCTCCTAACGTAAACTTCAATAAATTATTAGTGCGTGTAAAGAGAACCTTGCCAGGATCTGAAACATTAATCCTTTCCGAAACTCTGAAAACAAAACACGGATTATCCGTCACACAAGCCGTTTATACAGTCGGCTCACAACAACAATGTAACATCGAAGTCTGTAATCATTTGAATACCACTTTAGTAATCCACAAAAATCAACATATCTTGGATGCCGAAGTTTTATAAACATCGCATTCTTACCGTAGCTGAGATAAATCAACGCTCAATCAGTCGCGGATGAAACCCTTTTGCAATCTATAAAGAACAAAATCAATCAGGACATTCAAGAAGAAGGAATTCAGCAGAAATTTTTGAATCTGTTAACTAAATATCATGATGTTTTTTCCACTACGGATGGAACCTTAGGAAAAACGGATGTCATCGAGCATCAAATCAGGCTCAAGGACAAACAGAAAGTAATCTATGTACCTTCGTACCGACTTCCTATGAAATTTCAGAATGAGATAACAGAGGAAGTAGGTAAAATGTTAAAGGAAGGAGTCATTAGGAAATCAAACAGCCCTTATAATTTTCCGTTAATAGTAGTACCGAAAAAAAGATCGAACTTGGCGGATATGCGTAGATTTTTTCGTCGTTTAAACGAAAGAAACAATCCCTGACAGATTCCCCAGTACCATGTACCGATGATATCCTATCTTTACTAGGCCAGAATAAATATTTCACAAGCCTAGACTTACTAAAAGGATTTCATCAGATTCCGATGGAACAAGAAAGTATCCCATACACTGCCTTCAGCACAGCCAGGGGACCATTATGATTTTTGCGTATGCCTTTTGGTTTACGTTGTGCTCCTATAACTTTTACTCGTATGATAAACGTCGTGTTTGGAGACTTGTTGGGAGATATCCTACATGCCTACATGTATGAACTTAGTAATCCTTTTCCAACACATTAGAAGAGCATTTACGTAAATTGGAGTTAGTGTTACAAAGGTTAAGGCAGCATAATTTAAGGTAAAGATAAGTAAGTGTGAATTTTTTAAAACAGAACTAGTCTATCTAGGTTTCACGGTTTCTAGTGAAGGTCTTAAAGTCGTCCACGATAAGGTGTCGGCTATCCGTAATTTTCCGATACCTACTAAGCGTCAAGGGAATACAGCAATTTTTTTAGGATGCCAGCGGTTACTATCGCCGCTTCATCCGCAACTACTCAATCATAGCCGCTCCCCTAACCGATCTTATAAAAAAGGGCGTAGATTTCGTATGGTCTGAAATTCATCAACAGGCGTTCGATAAATTGAAAGATGAACTGTGTAGTTCTCCTATCTTGAAATTTCCTGACTTCGGTAAGGAATTTTTCATAGCAACAGACGCCTCAGACCTAGGAGTAGGTGGGGTATTGCTTCAACAATATGATAGACAGTTTTCCCTATAGCTTTTTATTCACGTAAACTGAGACCTTCCGAAAGTAAATATGCGGTAATAGACAAGGAAGGGCTCGCTATTGTTAATTCACTCGTGCACTTTAAATTCATAATATACGGTTACCCCGTCAAGGTTCTCACTGATCATAAGCCCCTAACCGACTTCTTTAAAGGCTTTTAGTCACAGCCCCAAGCGAACTCGGTGGCAACATGATCATTCAGGACTTTGGCGCGAGGATCGGGTATTTACCTGGGAAAGCAAAAATATCGTTGCTGACGCATTATCACGCAACCCCTCTTCATCTTGTACCGAGCCATTAGCTGAATTAATAGATATCTCAACCTCCACGCCCGATGTTAAAACTATATCTGAACAGGAAGATCTGGGCTGGAGTGCTGAACTATTACAGAACGGAACAAAGAAAAGATCCGCAAATAGAAAAATCATCATTTGCGGTTTAAACGGAAATCCGAAGGAAAAAAAAGAATACCGAAAGGTATAAGCAGCAGAATTATATCCTACAGGACGATATCCTGTGTATATCCGTGACGAGGAAAACCCGCAACACACCGCAGTTGAATAACAACCAGGTGGTGGTGCCTATCTCACTCATACCCACTGTCTTAAAGTGTTGCATGAAAATCCACTGCATGGACACCCGGGTTATACCTTGATGTCACAGAAAGCCAAATCCTTATTTTATTGGCATACGATGCTTAGAGATATAAAAAAGCACATAGCAAATTGTCGCACTTGTCAAGAATACAAAGGGCACACGAAGACACCTGTCAGCCTAGGGGCTTACCCCGTGCCAAATCAACCCTTTGAAAGAGTACATTTAGATTTATTAACAGGATTTTACGAGTCAGACAGAGGAAATAAGCACCTCCTAGTAATTATAGACGCTTTGACTCGATATACAGACTTATAGCGCTTAAAACAAAAAACCGCGGTCGAGTGCGCTAGGAAGTTTTACGAGTGCTACATTTGTAAACATGGAATTCCACACATCATTATCTCAGACTCGGGCGGGGAGTTCAATAACTCATTTTTTCCTTAACTCCTTGTGCGAATTCCTTAGTATAAAGAAAATCAATACCATGATCTACACCCAGAGTCTAATGGCTATGAAAGGGCAAAATCGTAAGGTTTTAAACATTAATGGGTCACCCTAGGGGGGGCAGATCCAACTGGGACATTGCCATACCTGCGGTACTAAGCACACTTAATCACTCGTATCATGTGTCTATTAAAATGACACCGCACGAGGCACTGTACGGTATCCCGGCCCGAACGCCTTTCCACATCTTAAAGCCTACAACTAATTTATCAAATCCTCTAAAGGATGTTATGGATGCAAGCATAAGTCGATATAATATAATTCGTAAGAATTTAGAAGAAGCACAGATCATAATGAAAAAAAAATCATGATAAAATAGCTAAGCCAACTAGAACATATGCCGTGGGCGATCAGGTATAACATACAAGTATACGTACGTAAAGGTTTAAATTATAAACTGACACCTAAGTTTGAAGGCCCGTTTAACATTTTAGAAAATTTAACGGCCAATAGAGTTAGGGTTCAAAAATGTATCCAAACCCACTGATGTGAGAATAGTCCCATTGGCACATATCAGAATCTAAAGAAAGGTAGATGGAGTGAGGGAAAAAATGGTTGTATTTATGAAACTTGTATAATAATTTATATATATATATCTATTAATCATATTGTATGTAAACCTATTCTTTTACGCGAGTTATTACATATGTTTTACTCATTGCAGGTTTTCAAAAATGATCTGTTATTGTTAGGAGTGATATTGTGTATTCAGACATCTTTGTTGTATGGAAAGAGCGCTAGGACGAAAGAAATAGAATTTAATCATGGCTCGATTATTGAGAGAATCGATGATGTATTCATCGTGTCAAGTAATATTGTTATCGAAGTAGATATGCATGCTATTTTCTTACCTGAAGATGACGTCCTTAACTTAAAGATGACCCTGAATGAGGTTTGGGTATTTCCCTTAAGGAAATGCATGAACGTAATTTTTCATGCTAACTCAGAGATTTCACTAGCTCAAACAATAAGCGTCGCAGAAATGTTGTCTTATGACATACAAATAAAACCGC
The DNA here is from genome assembly GCF_015104395.2 of Macrobrachium nipponense. Taxonomy (NCBI): domain Eukaryota; kingdom Metazoa; phylum Arthropoda; class Malacostraca; order Decapoda; family Palaemonidae; genus Macrobrachium; species Macrobrachium nipponense. The sequence goes on along the minus strand of NC_087201.1, from coordinate 77,789,055 downwards.
CGAGGCAGAAGAACTCGCTCGTGACCTGCTGATGTGGTCTGTGCGGCACAATACTCTTGAACGCCGCAACCCGCTTATTCTAGCTGGACTAAACATCTTAGGATCAGTTGCGAATCTAGGCTTAGGAATCTCAAATCGCCTCAAGATAAATAATCAAAATAAAAGAATTGAGTTTTTGCAACACAAAACGGAACTGCCTTATCAGAACTTCGCAGCCAGTTATCTTCGATCAATCAAATAATAATAATCGTTAATGAACATTCAATAATATCGATCAGGTCATGGAAGTTCAACATTTGCTGGCTACTTTAGCTTACTATAGTTCGAAAATAGATCATATCCGGGTGAAAATATCACATTTTATTGAAAAGTCAAAAGATTACGTAGAAGCAATTACGTTAGCAACAAAGGGTGTGTTAATCTCCTCACCTCATGGCTATTAAAGATCTGACGTTAACTTTAGAAACGGACGGAGAAGCTAGGTTATATTCCTTTATTAGATGCCCATAAAGTAGAATTCTATTATAGCCTAATATCAGTCAGCGTTGAAAATTATAGAATTATGATCACAATTCCTTTTGATTCTTCCGATGCTTGGCAATCATACAAATAGCACCGTTTTCCTACTTTTATGACGAATAACTCAAATCCAGTAATATCCAATTTAACGGGGCATGTACTGATTTCTTCTGATAAGAAATCATTTACAGTCATTAAAGACTTAGATATAAAACTCACTCATTGTTCAGAAGCCATGAATAATAAAATTTGTACAGCTGACTCTTTTGAATTCTATCCTATATCAACGGATTCATGTGAGTTAGACATAGTGCTAAACGGCTCTCTCTCTCATACAAGCGAAGGTTGTCTGGGGAAACTTTATCCCTTTTACGGTAATAAATTCAATTACAGGATGAATAATGGTTCCTGGATCCGTTATGATAAGGCCGGAATTCGACGTCGTGTGTCCGGACACATCCACCGCCCATGCCCCTATCTTCGTAGCAGCCGATGGTTGTACGGGACATCTACAAACTATACCGTCAGAGGGTCAACACGATAATACGTGAGAAGGCGTATTTCGCGAACTAACAAGGTGGGCTACCACAATCATCCCATCACTACCTCTCCCATACAACGCGCGAGTAGCTCATCGTCTGACGCAACTGGCTGAGATGACCCACGCGTCATCGACTTATGCAGGTGCAGAATTCTTCGCTACTACATTCTGCTAGCCGTGTTCAGCGTGACGGCCATATTGGTTATCGCCGTCAACATCTTTGCTTGGCGTAGGCTGAGGCGTAAACAGAAGGATCTCCAAGGGAACGTACTGCCCGTCTAGATGACGTACCCGTTAAACTCAAGTCGTTTGCGTTTAGGGCCGCCTGAACTTGGCCACTTCAGTTCGTGCCTAGGGAATTGTCTGGAATTGTGTTGTTGTGTGAAAAGCGGTCCGTATGCTGGCAAAAATGTAGGACAAGAAATGAACTACACTACGCCTTTGCATTTGAAACAGTTAGAAAAGTAGCTCCAGGGCGCCTAATAAATCATTATAGCCCAATATTATACATTAATATATTCCTAAAAGTATTTTTCGGGCACCTAATAAAATATCAGCCCTATATATTGAATTTCTGCAGAATTACATTGTTATACTATTATACATTATATTTTATCTATTACAAAGAGTGTCAAGTACTCTTTAACAATTATCCATGATCATGCTATAATCATTATTTAGTAACCATTATTCTTAATCAGGTTACCTGTTTTATCATATTATAATCATGTATACATGTTTTGATTTTTACCTTTTTTATTATTTTTGGGTACGGTACTAATCATTATTATTACCAAACATGGATCTATATTTTCCATGCATTTATCTTTGTTTATGAATATGTCAACAAGGGTATGTAACAGAACCTTTTTATGCATTTAATCACTTAGTATGTTACGAGCACGCTCCTATGGACAATGTTTAAAGTAATTTTTTTTTTGTTATTCAAGGCTTGAATAGGTAGCAGTCCGAGCCTAATGTAATAATTACATTATTATATAATTTACAAGATCTGTAAATATAAACCAATGACCTGGGGTCATGGCATTAGGAGGTTCTACGTGACCAAAGCAGACCTAGATTACGCTATGCGCTGTCTGCAGTAGCCTGATCTAGCTCACAGCTTTGTCAACATTTTTATGTTTATGATAACTTTGCACAACAACTTCCATGGGAAGCGGTTGACCTGTTAACCTACGCCGGAAACTTGTAAACTTCCGAGCCGGCGAACTACGTATGTTTTTTTGTTTTTATTTTGGATGAAGCTGAGATAGCTATGTTCCGCTATCGACGCGATGCTTTAGAATGGCAGTTCCACGCCAACAATCAAACATATCGGTCGTCCGACCGAGCTGCATCTCCTAGTATGGAGTTACAGAATAAAGTTGTTAACTTGTTCAACTAGCCTGTTTGAATCATCTCCTCTAGTCAAGAAAGAAACCTCTCTACTAAGATATCCAAGGGAGATGAGAGGAACCAAAAATTACTTACGAATGACAGTCGTAAAGGAAAGAACAAAAAGTCTATCGCCAAGCGATAAGACATTAGATATATATATATATATAGATATATATATATATATATATATATATATATATATATATATATATATATATATATATATATATATATATATATATTATTCGTGATCTCAAGTCGACTTTCTTTGGTAGAACAAACTTTCAGATTCATTCATATTAAACAGCTCTTCATATGTACATGTTCAGTCGTAATTACATACATATAGTGAGAGGAGGTGCAATTTATTTGTAGATCATACGACCCAGAAAATATAAATGAAATAAAAAAAAAAAACGCCGAGTTCCAGCGCCACCGTATTTTACATGAAATGAATCGCGAAGTCAATTACATTTAATGATACGCGCGTGAAACCCCGGTGAAAAAGGAGAGCATAGTATCGTCTTCTCGGCTCCTACTGCTAAGGGTAGACGTTATTGCGTGCGTGCGTTCGTTCGTTCGCGTCACTAGAGGAAAACAAAGCCACTTACGACACGACATACCCGAAACCGGATCTTCCTTCCACAATCTATAAACGCACACACACACTTTCGATGCCTCACCCCATTGTCATTTATTAGGGGTTTTTTTTCGCCTTTCCGACTTCCAGATACCAAGGCTCCATGTTTTCAACTGGTGGTTTACGATTTAGTGCTCAGCCATAGTGAATGGATGTAGGTTTTAGAGAACGGTTTTGTATTGAATTACAGTCATCTTTCCCCTTCGAAGTAGATTTTTGAAAATATCCTTTGTCTTACATTACTATATTTTAGTCGGATATCGAGCTTTTTATTCTATGAAATATGTAGGAAGTATGTAAACCTATAGGTACCTAGAAAAGGCCTAACCGCCACCTTACTCGGCGAGTAAGCCTGCAAACTACTTTGTTGTTGTTGTTGTTGTCGTTAGGGGAGGGGCCCAGGGGGGTTAGGAAAGCCCTAAGGAAAAGCCTCAAAGGTTTGAAAAGGGTGTTTCTCGTGGAGTTAAAGATATAGGAATTTTAGGGTAGGATATTTATGATCTATCTATTAGAATGAAAATGTAAAAAGTAAATCATGTGCGTGTTCAACAGTGCAGAAAAATTATTTCTGATAAAATATATGCTATTTTTTAAATTTTCGTTGGTGAAACAACAGGCTATTCGGCTGTAGATTATAGCATATTTTAATTTATTTGATGTACTGTATTTAAAGGCTATATTTCTGATAAACTATATTGTTTCCACTTATAAATGAGAATATATGAACGTGTTTAATTTGTGTCCTGTTAATTTGGTCCTCATTATTAATATGAGTAGTACTGATTATGAGTATTAATTACGTAGACCACTTGACGTCAAGTTAGGAATATAATGTTTCCAACTTATACGCCAGGGGAAAATCGTGCACGCGTCCCGAGTAAGCTGGAGGTCGAATCACGCTTTGTTTGGCGTTGCAAAAGCAAAAATTATTTTTTTAATGAAAAGTGATAAAGCATTCCTAAGATTTTCCTAGGGCTACTTTGATTTTCATCAAACAAATTTCATCAAAGCTCTTGAGAGTTTTTATAAACTGCCGGGTAGATTTTTAGTTGAACCAAGTGTAAGTCTTAGAAACGAAAACTTGGATAATCTGAGGTGAAGTGCCAAAGTACCTGTTTGGTCAACAGGCAGACTACCAACTGAGGATTAGTTTGGGACACTTGGGCGCTCCATTTTGCCACTGGTTAATCGTCGAGGTGCCCCTGTTTCACAAGCTCACTTTATTAAAATGAGGAATGGCAAGTAAAGAGCAAAGCTAAAGTACTCCTCTTACATCAATGACATGTGAAACCTTCAGCTATCAGATACTAGAGATTGGGCTTATACAAGTTTAATGTTTCAGCTACTTCCCTGGTGAATATGTATACTTACAACCTGTAAACGAGATAGTTCCTCGCTGGACGAGTGGTTTTCGAGCTCAGCTGCCAATCCGGTAGTCCGATGTTCGATTCCCGACTCTGCCAACGCAGAATCAGAGGTATTTATTTCTGGTGATAGAAATGAATTTCTCGATATAGTGTGATTCGGATCCCACAATAAGCTGTCCCGTTGCTAGGTTCCTAGCCACGTAAAAATATCTAATCCTTCGGACCAGCCCTAGGAGAGCTGTTAATCAGTTAAGTGGTCAGGTAAACCTAATATATACTCAACTGTAAGTGAGATAAAACGTTCCTCCTTATGTTTTCGAGTATTTGGCAAGGTCCAAACTGTCTCTTTGACAACAGCAAACAGTGGATGGTATAGTGTAATGGCGGGCGCCTACTGACGATTTGTTGCTCTCAGTCCAGTCTGCCTGGCGTTCGTGTCGTGGTGTATCATTTCCATTGAAGTATTGTGAGAGTAGTAAAATGATTGCCACGTCCTTGCCTTTTCAGCCTTCTTTCTCGCGTGGTAGGACGCTCGTGCGGGCCATGTCCAAAGTTCTCCACCAGGTACTTCATCCTTCTCTTCAACTGAACACACGTTACAAATTTCTAAACGAGAAGAAAATGAAATCTGAATATCATACTCTTCATGTAAGTCTTCTGACGCCTGGTCTTACTCGTCTTCCAGTAATGTAAAATATCCGCACCTTGTGACGTAGTCTCTTTGAACCTTGATAATGGAACCCTTTAAATATCTTAGAACTGGGGTCTGTTAGAAAGGAAAAGTTGTTCCCAGAACATTATCTCGAAAAGAGCAATAAATTGGGAGTGTCTTTTGAAAATATGCGTGCATGTGATGATTTTGGCGGTGCTTCTATGGTATTCTCCTCTAGTAAGTCTTTCCAGTTTAAATTATTTATTTTAAACAACTAACAAATTACACCAATACCACTATAGAGACTGATTTTTACTTCTGTTTATAACAGGCGACAGCTTCATCACTATCATATATTATCGCCCCCTTGGAAAAAATGTCAAAAAACAAAACATCATCTCGTGTGCCAGGAGACAATCTCGTCTTATTAACGCGTCCCGAAAAATGACGCGTGAAAAAGAAATTCAATAACATTTAGAATGAAAATCAGTGTGCGGTTTTAATTTGAGCGCGTGTGTATGCGCTCACATGATGCATGTACTGATTATGTGATAAATCAATATCATATATCCGGGAGGAAAGAGATCCTGATATCTGCCTTCTCTCTCTCTCTCTCTCTCTCTCTCTCTCTCTCTCTCTCTCTCTCTCTCTCTCTCATATACATATCAAGTGAGCCAGGGCCACCTGCGTATAGGTGGCCGTGAGTGAGAAGGTCTGGAAACTTATGAAAAATTACGTGAGTCAAATTAGCCACGATATCGACATCGCGATTTACACGATGAGACTCGACAAGTAATTCCACTTGCATGGGAGTTAAAATACGAAGTTTCCCAGAAATAAGGAGAAACAACCCCGAATGGAAGCCGCTAATTAAAGAAAACCAGTATCTTGAAGAGAAGTGGGATTTGGAAAGAAGGAAGCAGAATTCCTCGTCTTGCGACACTGTTACATAATACATTTTCAGAGAGAGAGAAACTGTGAATAATCTGTATCTATGAGCGATGTTTTTTTTCACAAGTTTATATTATTATTATTACTGATCAAGTCCAACGGGCATTAACTTGCCTGACTACAGAGTGAAAACAGAGAGTATAGAAGCATAAAGTAAACTGGAATAACCACAGATAAGAAAACGCATAACAATAATAGAATAGAATGAGTGAATAAGTATATATATCTCCAGTTCATTAAAATTCTTGATATACTTTTATGCTAGTGAGAATGTTTGGTCAAAAAACGTCATACCTACTAGCTCAACAATGGTTTTCCAGAACCTTTTAACTTTCGTAATTGTCCACAAATGCAAGTTATGGTGTTATCGTTGGACGTGAGCGTTGAATGACCGCGTCCATTGACATTCCTCGATAAAATGGATATTTCTTAAAATGGGTTTGCTTAAGCTTACGCGAGTGTCTCGCCGTGTCTTAATATACGTACATTCGCTTATCTTGAACCACGTCTGTGAAAAAATGCTGATTTGTCTTGAAATCCTGGTGAGCAATTAACTTAAAAACTTCTGTTCACAAAAAAATGGAAACTGGTACATTGTTTGCATCGACAAAATCCTCTGTTCTGGTATCTTGATGCTTCATCACTCTATATCCTTTCCACAGTTGCTCTCTGCAGTACCACCAGATTTTTTGAGTCACTGATCAGCTGTTGATAGTGATTAGCGCAACTTTAGCAGGTACAAACAAATCTAAAAGCATTAGCCGTTTTCTTATGAATCAAGAGCCTTTAAAAAGCACTGAGAACATTTTGGGATAAAGTTGCTAACCTCACCTTCTATCCAAGGACTGCGAAGGGGGTTATGTACTTACGGTTCGCGGTCACCACCCAAGCACCGAACAAACCACCGTTGCTTGACGAACGAGATGGAATATATAATAATTATATATATTATATATATATATATATATATATATATATGTGTGTGTGGGTGTGTGTGTGTGTGTGTGTGTGTGTGTGTGCGTGTGTCTATGTATGCATGTGTGTGTGTGTATGTATGCATGTATGTGTGTGCGTGTGTATTATGACTCTATTATTTGATAGTCTCTTTCCATTATGAATAGTACAAAAACTAGAACAATAGCTCTGGATGCTCTCATAGTAAGAAAGCATAGTTCATTAGATTCTCTTAAAGCACTGATCAATAGCCACTAAAATTTAATCACCTGCTTGATCATCATCCTCTGCTTTCCTTTTTTGGGCACATATTGCAAGAGGAAAAAGCACAAGTTTCATTTAAATCCTGACTACGAAATCTCGTCATCCGAAATTCCTTTCAGTAACCTGAAAAATCTGCTCAGCTCGCAGAGAAGCCTGGAAAGAAAGACGCGCCAAAGAAGAACCATGAAATAGGCAACACTTCTCTTACGTAACTGTTGATCAATCGAAAATTAGATTTTCTTAGGCAGGGACGGAGTAGGAGGTCGGGAGGATTGCCAGCGGGGGAGGGGGCGGCTGTGGGAAATTCTAGTGATCCTCTTGTTCAGAAATAAACTCGATTTGGATATCAAATCTTACGTCAATTTCCTCCTGACGGTTTTTCGTCGCTTACAGTAGTATCCGTATTTCTCTCATTGCCCTAAGATACTGTGATGGCTTTAGGTTGTGTTTTTTAATTTATATAATAATAATTTTGCTTCACATTTTCGAATGTAATACATTTCTTAACATTAACTCCTTTTCTCACCAGTTACCACATATTTTGCCTTCTTTTCCCATCTTGTTCTCTTGATTTTCTTTTCTGTGCCCTTCATTTGTTTCCTCCATCCTTCTGCTTTTCATCCTCATTTTAAAGTCTCCCTTTTTATGTCTACACCTTGGCTGGTCTTCCCATTCCATCTCCTCATCCCACACCATCTTGGAGACTTTACCATCTTCCCCAAGGTCACCCACCCCTAGCTATCTCCCCCTCCATCCAACCCCGTCCTCCGAGAAGCGCATTTTTTTTTTTTTTTTTTTTTTTCACAGGCAAAGTATCAGAGAGATTGGTCATATGCAGATGAAGAACTTATCACTCTCATGAGGATTTTTCTTTTTTATTATTATTATTTTTGTTCAGTAGCGAGAATCCGTTGCGTTCTGAGGCACTTTTCTAAAACTGTTACTCGTATCACCACTGTCATTGCATTAGCTTCTGTTTTCGAAAATAACGACAACACGTTGTCACAGTATTGGAAAGACGTCACCACTACCATCACAATTTTCATCGGAACAGCAATGCTTTTGCTGATGTTTTTAACGTCAGCGGTGTATTGTGAACGATCTATTTTTTTCTAAACATTTTACACCCTTATGTCTCGCTCCATTGCGTTTTTAATCTCTGTCTTTTATTTTCATTTTTTACATTTTATTTTCATCCGTCACTACACCAGTAGCTCAGTGGCTCAGAGAATGCTAAAGCCAGTGAACTTTCCGAATAGTTGCTAAAGTCCAAAGATCGAAATTTGATGTTAAAATCGATGCGATTTCAGCAATAACAGTGTTCTAATTCTACAACGATATTATTATTTATAGTAGTATCAATAGCTTTTCTTAACAGCATTCTGCTAAATAGTCGAAATGGATATATCTCCATATTTCCCAACTGAACTTGACAAGTTATCAATCTTGTATCCTTTCAGTGAACGTCTACATTATTTTCCCGCAAATTATGCCCCATTTTAATGCCAGAATTTTAGTACCTCTTATCTTTGTATCCATCAGATATTTCGAACTTGACTCATAATAAAATAATTACCTAAGGTTTTGCTAGATTAAACTGGTTGTTCTGAGAACGCTTGCAGTCGCCTGTTTGTATGCTTCTTTCTCACGCCTCTGCACGTAGCGAAATGATTATGCAAAATTTATTTAGACTTTAATATAGGCAGACGTCGTGCTGATGAATAGAGAATGCCCACGCTCGAGCCCCTTCACTTATCTTTTGCTAACTGTACAAAGGACAATTACACTACCGGTACTTGTCACTACATCATCTCATGATAAGACATCCCGTGATGACTCATTCTCCGAAGTTCAGGTCCCGGAAACCAAGTGAGGATATGACTCCATTGGTACACGTTAAGCGCTTTATTATTTACATGTTCTTATTAAATGATAGTTGTATAAATGCACATGTCTGATGTGATCGCTTGAATTTCATGAAATCGTTTCTAGTACTATTAATAAGATTTATTTACCTTTTTTCGATGGAATTTCATATGTTAAACTCTCTTGCCCAGCTCCTTTGAAGACTACTTGTGCCAAGAAGAGTGACAAGGAAAACAAAGAACAAAGAGAAGAAGAACAAGGTGGCACGGGCTTGTTGGCTGAAAGTCATGTCATGTGTTTGATGTCAGTGATTGCTGAGCGGACATCTTAGGCGCACGTCTTTTGTCTTCAAGCGAGAGGGGACTGCACTCTGCTTTTTGCTTTTGTCGGCTGCTTATCTTTTCGTTCTTTTTGTTACTGGTAAGTGATGATTTGGTTTGTGTTTTCATGGGATTGGACGATTTTTTTCGTATATCTATGCGTATGAATTTTCTGCATGCTAGTAACTATTCAAGACAGAAAGATAATTTAATTTCTCAGATTACGTCAGTAAGATAGGAGAGAAACCTATTCGTTTGATCTTTTTTAAGGAAGAGTTAAAAATTTAACCTAATTACGTCTAATCACAACTACTTGAATTTACATCTACTTTATTTTATTTTTGCCTTAACATACAACACGCTTGAGATGAGTATATGTAAATTAAAGGAGCTAAGCGCATTCATTTCAGCATTTCTTTTCTTTGGAACCCAAACTATGACGTCCAATTCACAAGCGCAACCGAAAACATCCAATATTTTTTTCCTACATCCTAATTGTTCCCTTGTCGTAGATTTTAACCGTGTGGAACGTTTAAGAACAATAATACAATTAAACAAGCACTAATGAAAAACTCTCCTGACAGCACTAAAAGAATTGTGTATCAAACTACATGCAAGTCCTGTGATAAGTTTAACATTGGTCATACGGGAAAAACTTTGGGAAGGAGAATAAAACGGCATAAAAAATGTGTAAAATATGCAAGGGTATCGGTGCAATTTTCGTTCATATAAGCGAAAATAGTCATACAATCAACTAGGCGTGGACAAAAAAGATAGCATAATCCAATAATAAACTGAAAAGATAAAGTATTATCGAGTTCAGTGTTATGAAAAGTGACTTTCGTAAGAATATGAATATCCTCTGTGAAACGGAGGCATAAGTTACCAAGCACTAAACCCTGTGGGCGTGTGTATGTGAGTCTGTCATGGCAATTAGATTGCATGTGTGAAACATCAAACCTAAACCTGTCAGTGTGTTATATGACAGACTATTTCAAGCAACCCAAATGTTACCATGTGATCCACATACTCACGCATGTGTAGTTCCGTGAGTTATCAGAATAGTATGAAGATCATTTGTTCCACAGGCAACTTGGTCTTTTGCCTTCTAGATAGGCAGCTATTTTCCTTCCCCCCCCCCCCCCCCCCCACCCCCCCCCCCCACCCCCTCTGTCTGTCTGTCTGTCTGTCTCTCTCGTCCTCTCTCAATCGTCTCTTTATCGTAGTTCTCTCTCCCTCTCCTCTCCTCTCTTTTCAGATGGACTGATTGATAGATGTACTATATGTTCAAGATTTTATTGCAGAGTTTGAGATCAATATATTCATACACGGTTATACATTTAGCAAATTCCTTACATTCAAGTATGAGAAGGAAATTAGGCTTATTACTCATTACTCTTAGACGGCAACTTTGAGTCTGTCGGGTTGTTTTAGCGGTATGACTCTCAGTAACTAGCCATTCAAGTACAAGTGTCCTTCCCTGTTTCAAGTTGACTAGTTTGTCTTTAGGCGTGACAGAGGACGCTGCTGACATTCAGAGAGGAAAATCGTGTTCGAGTATTTACACGAAATATTTGTGCGTTTATCGTCATGTGTGTGTGAGATACCGCGGAATCTGATATGGCACTGTTTTTGTAATCGGGGCGCCATTTCATTGCTCTGAAATCCCATTGTATGTCTGGCTGTGATTGTGTGGGTGCAGCAGCGTCCTCGGGGAATAATCATTCGCAGGATTCATTTTAGGCTTCCAAAATGGGTACAGTATCACTTCTCTATATCTAGTTCAGTTTTTCCAAGTGACTTTGATTATGAT
>NC_087201.1:77767770-77775270 GCF_015104395.2 Macrobrachium nipponense | reverse complement strand
CTTGTTTGTTTTTATGGATAATAAGTGTTGATTGACAGAAATATTAGGGTTATTTAAATGTAGACGATATTTGATCATTGTCTTGAGTGATTTAACTCTCTCTCTCTCTCTCTCTCTCTCTCTCTCGTCGCTCTCTCCTCTCTCTCTCCTCTCTCTCTCTCTATCTCTCTCTCTCTTCTCTCTCCCTCTCTCTCTCACACACACAAGACAAATAGCAAAACACGAATTTCACAAAAATAACTTTTGTTCCGAGATATTTTAATATTGTCATGTACTACATATACGTATATTACAATCCACCCCCATTCCCCCCCCCCTCTCTCTCTCTCTCTCTCTCTCTCTCTCTCTCTCTCTCTCTCTCGTTTGACAAAACATTAGTTTTTACAAAAATAACTTTTTGCACCGCGGTATTTTGATATTGTTTGTTATCTCTGTATATTTCTCCTCTCTCTCTCTCTGTCTCTCTGTCTCTCTGTCTCTCTCTCTCTAGATATTTTGATATTGTCGTGTACTACGTATATTACAACCCGCCCCTCCCCTTTCTCTCTCTCTCTCTCTCTCTCTCTCTCTCTCTCTCTCTCTCTCTCTCTCTCTCTCTCTCTCAAGACTAATAGGAAAACCGAATTATATAAATGGAATCTTTGGATTATTTATAATGAGGCAGATTCTACATTTGAAGCTTTAAAAATTTATTAGTTCAAAATTTTCCCGACTTTATTTTAGGTAAAATGGAATCAGAACAGATAATATATACTAGTAACTGTCTAACTTGTTGCATACTACAACTTGCAGCTGTTGCGTTGCTATTTTGTTCTTATTGTTCCTCAGTTTTAAAAATACTGATTATTTGCAGTTTCGTCCTTTGGAATGAATGCGTAAACCAAAGGAAACTGAGGACAGTATATATTCCGTTGATACGCGACCATCAGTAGCCAGTAAATATTACATTAAAAGTTTGGGCCTTACATAAGCATATAACATCTCAACTTTGGCATTTCAAAGCAAGCATTGTTGTATAAAAGTATCTTTTGAATAAACAAATCAACAACCGCCTTGTGAGTATTTACCGAACATTCTGCGGCGTTGGTAGAAGGCGTCCTTTGACTCCTCCCACTTTTGGAAGGAAACTCCTCCCACAATTAGGAGTCATTGCGGGAAAACTTTTGATGACGTTCGCCTTTTAAGGTGTCAGTTTGTCAGCGCGATTGTCACTTAGCCGGTTCATTCGTCCATCGCTCCGCTAATTGAATTTCTAATGACTTTCTTTTTAGGAATTCGGGAGTCAAGATATAATTGAAGTTCCCGCGGCTATTCAGTAACGAATTGCGTAACTGGGTCATTTTAAACGTGGTCTCCCTTCTTGCGCAGTTATTGAAGAAGACAAACTTCAGAGAGGGGAGCGGGAGGGGATGAGGGAGAGTCTAAAGGTGTAGCTAACTGCAGGAAATTTGTTTTGCTCTCTATTATATTTCCTGGTCTTGAAAGTTCACAAAGCCTTGAATGTTGCTTTCAATGTGATGTTGAAAGATGCGTGATGTGGTACGATTCGTTTTTATTTTCCCTGAAGCATTCAGTCGTTACTAGCAGTAGTACCCCACGTTCACATTACCCTGGCATTTATATATCATTATTATTCCCAGTTATTACATGCTACCCATATAAAGCGTTTAAAATCATGAGCGGATTCATTTACAAAGTCATGAACATTGTCTCTTATCCTTATTGATTCTGAAGATGGAGTCTCGTTTTATTAAGTACCCTATTCTCTAGTCAAAGTTTGGTTAAACAAATAGCATGGAAGGCATTTTGAACTAGCCTAGGTCATATGAACGTTTGGTCTTAAGCGAAACTTTATTTTGAACCGCAAACATTCCATCCGTCCACTACTTTTCGCGAGAGTCGCGATGACAAATCAAGAAATGGTGTTTTTGGCAATAATTCTTCTTTCCAAAATCTGGTTATATTACGTGAGGAAGCATCACACCATTTGCTGCGGTCCAGATTATTTTACGTGGGTAGCTCGATAGATAGTCGTACTTTTTCTATCATATTGTCAGCGTTTGATATATTGCCTTTTTTATGACAGAACAATTCTTTTCTTATATATATATATTATATATATATATTATATATATATATATATATATATCTGCGCCGGTTAAAAAAGAAAAACCGGTAGCAAGGTAAGAGCGTAAAATTCATTTAGATATTTGCTTGGGTAATGAACACCTGTGGGTACATCCACTTGCAAAGAGACCATTAGAGGTTGATAATTGGATTATGCGATGACCTCGATTATCAGTAACGAGCTTTGGGAGGCAGAAAGTCCACGGTGACATGAGGCTTTGAATAGTAAGTCAGTGTGATTATGACGTGCTTGATTATAGGCGCGGAGAGAGAGAGAGAGAGAGATAGAGAGAGAGAGAGAGAGAGAGAGAGATCGTTACGATGTCTCTCATTCATTTAATCCCCAGATACCTATGACATTTTTTCAGGTCGGGATACCTTTAACCCACCACCAAATGAAGGTGGAGGTATTTCGCGTTATTCAACTCACAAAAGGTACACGACCTTCGCCCTTCCTAAGAACAGAAATATAACACATATAACACGTGCATGACGTAGTGTTGTCCTGTATAGCACAGCATTCTTGTATGCAAGATATGCTTACGATTTTGCCATCCACAAAATTGCCAAAGAATTCTTATGTATCTGAAACTCCGAGTACCTATTTTGATGTTGTGAATATGCTGTTGACCTTTCAATATATACTTGTCTTAAATTTGAGACTTCAGGTAATCTTAATATTTCTGTTGTTCTGAGAATCGGAACAAAAGATTTGATAAATTTTACGGGATTACGGATGCAACATTTACGTACGCACACAACGTACAAATATATTATATTTATATATTATATATTTAATTGTAATAGCTACAACGTCCTCTTAACTTCTGGAATTCTTCGCGTTTTTTTTGGATACGCTTTTGACTACAAAGCCTTGTAGTTCCTACATACACACGTAATATATATTATAGATATATATATATTATATATATATATATATATATATAATATATATATATATATATATTACGTGTGTGTGTATTAAGATGCTCTTCATTAGATTATATATATATATATATATATATATATATTAATATATATATATAACATTATACTACATATATATATAATGAAGAGCCTCTTAATACCTGATTAATTTCGTTGGCAGCCAAGATTTAGTAGTAATAAAGTTGTAACTCTGTGTACTGGTAGTCGTCAAAACGGTGAACGCAGTTCGTTTATGGGTTTAGTTCCAGAGAGTAATTTTCCATTTAATTTTGCTTTACTTGTAAAGTAAAGACGCATTATAAACTGAAGATGGTTTGAGAAATAAAAGTAGGAAATGGTCTCCACTCTGACGTCTTCGGTTGAACCTAATTTGCTTTTTATTCTATCTTCAGTTGTAATCATAGGTAAGTTGGCATAATACCGATTGCCTAATTGATAAACAATCGACCTATCTTGAAACTTGAAAGTTCTCTCTCTCTCTCTCTCTCTCTCTCTCTCTCTCTCTCTCTCCATATAGTCGCCTATAATCAAAGATAATAATGTTCCCAACTTTTACTCTCATGACTTCAACAGCTTTGTTAAAATAAAATCCTCGTCTCCTCCTCCCTTATCTGCTTCTTATTGTTTATTGTGTGTAAATAAATGAATTAGGCAGATTAAAGAAAATAAATTGAGAGTAAACACAGACGTGACAAAATTCAGAGTCCCAGCCGTCAATCTGGCACTAAAATTCATCATAACCTCATAAAAGTGATTTAAATTGTGAAAGAAAACGAGAGACCTTACCTTACCTTACAGACCTTACATCTTGTTCGGGTTGCCCCAGGTCCCTCAGTGTGAGGCACCTTTAATGTCTACCAGAGAGTTGCTAGTGCATCTTCCGGTATATTTTGCAACTTCCAATCTTGGATGGTCTGGGATGCAGCTTAGATATTTGTCGAGCTTATTCTTAAACACATGTACGCTCACTTCTGATATATTCCTCAGATGAGCTGGCAACGCATTGAATAGACGCTGCATTGTCGATGCTGGTGCGTAGTGGATTAGTGTCCTGTGTGCTTTCCTTATTTTTCCTGGTACAGTTTTGGGCACTATTAATCTACCTCTGCTTGCTCTTTCTGATATTTTTAGCTCCATGATGTTTTCGGCTATTCCTTCTATCTGTTTCCATGCCTGAATTATCATGTAGCGTTCTCTTCTCCTTTCTAGACTATATAATTTTAATGATTGTAGTCTTTCCCAGTAGTCAAGATCCTTAACTACTTCTATTCTAGCTGTAAAGGACCTTTGTACACTCTCTATTTGTGCAATTTCCTTTTGATAGTGTGGGTACCATATCATATTGCAATATTCAAGTGGACTACGAACATACGTTTTATAGAGCATAATCTCGTGTTCAGCTTTTCTTGTTTTGAAGTGCCTTAACAACATTCCCATTTTTGCTTTACATTTTGCCAATAGAATTGCTATTTGATCATTGCACAACATGTTCCCATTCAACATCACACCAAGGGCTTTAACTGCTTCCTTATTTGTGATTGTCTCATTATTAGGTCCCCTATATGCATATAGCTTTCCTTCTCTGTCTCCATAATTTATTGATTCAAATTTATCAGAGTTAAATACCATCCTATTTACCTCTGCCCAATCATATACTTTGTTAAGGTCTCTTTGTAGCGCGTTCCTATCTTCATCACAAGTAATTTCTCTACTTATTCTTGTGTCATCGGCGAAACTACTCACTACCGAGTCCTTAACATTACTATCTATGTCTGCAATCATAATAACAAACAGTAATGCAGCTAACACCGTACCTTGTGGCACACCGGATATTACCTTAGCTTCATCCGATTTCTCATCGTTTGCAATAACTGTCTGTTTTCTGTTGTGTATAAATTCTTTTAACCATCTTCCTACTTTATCCACTATGTTATGTTTTCTAATTTTCTTCGCTAATATATTATGATCTACCTCGTCAAAAGCTTTTGCAAAGTCTAGATAAACCACATCTGTTTCATTTCCATTTTTCATATTTTTGTATATGTTCTCACGGTGTACTAACAGTTGGGTTTGTGTACTTTTTCCGGGTACGAAACCATGTTGTCCTATATTAAACAAATTATTTTTTATTAAATGTTTCATAATATTTTTCTTCATTACCCTTTCATACACGTTCATAATATGTGATGTTAGACTCACAGGCCTATAATTACTTGCCTCTAGTCTTGATCCACTTTTGAAGTAGGGGTAATATATGCCTAATTTGTGCTCATCATAAATCTTACCTGTATCTACACTTTGTCTTAATAATATTGCAAGTGGCTTTGTGATAGAATGAACTACTTTCTTTAACAAAATAGCAGGGACACCATTAGGCCCTGCTGCAGCTCCATTTTTAATTTCATTAATAGCCTCACAATATCAGCTTCATTAATATCTATGTCTGATACATATTCACTATTTTCACCCCTTATTTCTGTATCATTATCTTCATTATCAATTCTAGGGGTGAATTCTCTCTTATATCTTTCTGCCAATACGTTGCATATTTCCTTGTTTTCATTCGTTAATCTCCCTTCAATTCTTAGAGGGCCTATTTCTATTCTTCTTTTATTCATATTTTTCGCATATGAGTACAATAGTTTGAGGTTTTGCTTGATATTTACTAGGGTTTTTTCTTCCAAGTCCCGTTTTTCATTTTCTTTTGATTGTATAATCTTTTGTTCTGCATTTTCTATCTTACTTTTTAGTTCTATAACTTTCCATGCATTTTTTTCTTTTGCAAGACCTTTTTTCCACTGTCTGATTTTCTGGAACAAGATCCTTCTGTCTCTTGGTATGCATGACTGATGTTTACTTTTCTTCTTCGGTATATATTTATCCACTATTTTCTCTAATATTTTATATAGTATCTCCGTATTTACCTTTATATCATCACTTACGAAAATGTTATCCTAATCTTTGTTTAATTCTTCATTTATTTCTGACCATTTTATATTTTTACTGTAGAAGTTGTATTTTCCATATCCTTCCCACTTTTTCATTTCTTGCTTATATCTGTTTTCACTTGCTTTGGAATAGACTGTTAATTCTATGACATTATGGTCTGAAATACTCACATTATAAACTATTATTTCTTTAACATAATTCACCTCGGTCACAAATACTAGGTCTACAGTATTTTCCTTTCTTGTTGGCAGGTGATTTATTTGTTGAATGTTGTATTCTAGTAGCATATCAAATAGCTTTTCGAATTGCCTCTTATCTTCTGCACTACTATTACTCTCTTTTTTATATGTATAAATACAACCACAATCTCCTATTCGTTCTTTCCAGTCTACGAAAGGAAAGTTAAAGTCTCCGGCTAGGAGAATAGTCCTGTCCTTGTGATTTCTACATATATCATCCAATTTTTCTATTTTTTCAGATTCAAATTCTACCGCTATTAGTTCATATTCTGAGTTACTATATTTCTCATATATTTTTCCTTGTTTTTTGTCTTTCCCATATATCGCGGTTCCCCCTTGATTCCTATTTTTTCTATCTGATCTATAGGTTTGGAACCCTTTTATTTGATCATCATTACCAGTCTCTTGGGAATACCAAGTTTCAGTTATATGCATTGTATCTATTTTCTTTTCAATTTGGGTTAGTTTTTCTAAGTACTCTATTTTTTCTTTTTGAGTTACTCGTAACTAAACCCTGCGCATTCATCACTATGATGGTTTGCGTGTTATCTCCTTCATTTAATATGGGTAATAATAAGAATTTTCCCATGTCTCTTTCCTGTTCTGGTATGTTGTTCTTTTCTTCATTTCCAGAAATTCTGACATTAAAAAATCCAACTTTTCCGAAATATTTGATCTTCCTTCATCATAATTATTCATTTTGTGTCTGAATCTGCAATTTTCTCCTTATCTGCAACATCCCCTAGCATCGTACATACAGAGAGAGAGAGAGAGAGAGAGAGAGAGAGAGAGAGAGAGAGAGAGAGAATAGAGCCTATTTTCGCTTCGTCTAATTTAATGTCAAACGGCCTGAAAGTCCCGAGATGCCAAGGACTGATTCCAACGAGAATGCTTGTTATGTGTTTATAGCCATGATTAAGACACGGATGTTCGCATTTGATATGCCTTTAACTATTGTCATAACCACCTCAGCGTAAGTTATACATTGCAAAAGCGTGCAAGAATTCTGGTCTTTGCTCATGCATCAAAGATATATTCCTGTAATTCAGTCAAGTATATATAACATATATATACACTGTTATTATAAGTTATATATATTTAATTGAATTACATGAATTTATCTTTGATGCATGAGCAAAGACCAATATTCTTGTATACTTTTGCATTGTATAACTTAAACTGAGGTGGTTATGACAATAGTTAAATGCCTATTGAATGCGAACATCCGTGTCTTAAT
>NC_087201.1:77737649-77762649 GCF_015104395.2 Macrobrachium nipponense | reverse complement strand
TCGAAATATTGTGCTAGAGACTTCCAATTAGTTGCAAAATTAAGTTAAATGATTGAATATTACTAAAATATTAGAGTTTTAGCTTACAATTGCGTTTTTCGACCATTTCGATAGAGTCAAAGTTGACCGAAGGTTGAAATTTTTGGCACTTATCGTTATTTATATGAAAATATCTCAAAACTGATAAAAGCTACAATCATGAGTATTTTTTTATTGTATTTTTCATAAAAATGCGCACATTTTCATATATAATACTTCATTGTAACGGCTAATTAAAATGGTACAAAAATTATGTCAAAGTGACGAAATAATTTCCGAGATGTGTCACAGATACTTTTAGTGCGGCAAGAAAGAAATTCGCGCTTGCGCGCTGCGTAACGATTGTAAAACAAAAACAACACTTTGATCCGTGAACTCCCAGCATCCCCCCCCAAGGAAAAGGCGCGTGATTCAAGAGTTTTCGGCTGGTAGGCCTAAAAGTATTTTTCCGCGAATTTTTTAAAAAAAACTTTTGTATGTCGTCGTAAATACGTCCAGTCGGCGTTTAAGTAATAACTAAAAGTTAAACAAATTATCAAAGAGTAACAACACATAAGTGACAAATGAAATTAATCACTCAAGGGGAATTGTAAATCAATGGCACTCAAATGAAACAAATTACGACAAAATTAAAAGATTCAGGGCAATCGCCCTTTCTAAATCCACACACACATCACTACACAACACTAGATAACAGCTCACCTCAAAAGTTGAGCCAAGAAGCTGTTCGTTCCGTCCTGCATTCGGGTTTTGTTGGGGAAAAGAGACAAGTTATTCAATTACCACGAATGTAGAACTGACGTACAAGGTTTTCATGAACATAAAAAAACTCTACAATAATTATCAAGTTCGTTGTCAAAAATAAATTCCAAATATAATAGTGTGCAACTTCAACATATTTATTAAATGTAGTGAATTAATTGGTGGTGTGTGTCAATACAATTTTGGGCGATATCACGCCCATACAGTGTACTACGCACATACGCATACACACCCACAGAGGGGCACGCAAAGGAGCGACCAGAGGGCCGAACTACTACCCCTCTTTCCCCTCCGATCTCTTGACCTCTCCTAATGGCTTCTCTGGCGAGAGGCACAAACAAGACCCAGTGACACCAACTCTTACTATACGTAATATGCGCAATACATTCACCAAGAACAATTTCACATATATAAAGACAAATGAATTATCATAACTAAAATATGTAACCTATACTTCGTTACTAAAACGCCTACTGACGTTTATGTCAAAAGACTTCGTCTTTGTGTAAAACCATCCTTTGCGGTGCTAACCGCACCACAGATACTACGTACTAGAACATATCAAAATCAGATAAAATAATGTTAATAAGATGTCATTCTTGAATTGATGTGGTTCTTTCACCCTTATTATGTCATGCAATGTAGACGTACATATCTTTACAAAATATATGGGCATGCGAATATATTTGGTTTTCACATGAATACAAATACAGTAACATAGTTCCTGTCTGTCGATTACCTGACAGACGGCAATACGCAGTGAAAATCAATCAATAATTTCTTATGAGACAGACACTAATACTATAATAAAAGACAAATAGCATGGAAACAAGTGAATGCACAAAACATTAGAAAATAAAATCGTTGTGAGAGGAATTCCTCACAGACTATTCGGTGAATAAAATTAAACTGATATTGAGTCAAAAGACGAATATCAGTTTACTTTTCGTTCGCTATGATTTAAAATTAATAATTTCAACTCTGCTTTATACCAAAGGAGATGCGATCTTTTGCACCGGATTCATAACACAGTTATGTTCATATGCGAGCTAAAAATACCAAGGTTAGACCTTGAAAAATTACAATCCTGTTACAGTGCAACAAACTATAATACCCCCTACTTCAGCAGTGTACGAATATGACGTTATAATGTACACAGTAACAGAAATTTATGAAGTGAGAACCATAACCGAAGTATAAATTCTTGTTGTAGTGTAAGTGTTCTGTTTAAAAACACCTGTCATCGATTCCCTTCATCGGTTATAGGAGAAAAGTATAGGATATAAGAACTTTCTTTTTATTTGAAATATAACAGGTCTTTGTATTAATCATCTATAATATACTTTAGTGGGACAAGAAAAGGGAATTTATAAAGGGTTTATAAAAAAAGAAATGAATCCATATCACACACTAGTATCCGAAACACGCGATCTAGGGAGTCTGTTTGTAAACAAAAGCCCCCATATCACCCCTTCCCCCCAATGGCCTTAAAACTTCCTAAGTTAACCAACCACGTTTCTCTTAATGAAACAGTCAAACAGAAGCTCGGTCATGGTCGTCAACAAGTGTTTGTGTCTTTTGACGGGGCTGTGTATTTCCGTGCTCTCATTTCAGTAGTTTGGACAGGCTGTAGCATTACTGAAGTAAGTGCGCTTACAGTAAACAGTACTAGGATTAAGGTACCTACCTATTAGCTAACTTGAGACGAAGGTGCTGCTAGGTAGCTAGTTTAGCTAGCCTGTAACCTATTAGCCTAGTCCGTCTATTATTTCAGCCCCCAAGTGTTACCTATTAGGTAGTCGCTTTCTCTACAGTTACATATAGCTAGTACCTATACATTTCTCAGAAGCTAGAATAAGTTAGGTATTTGAGGTAAAAGTTTACTTTAAACCTACTACCTACCTATTTGTATACTTTGGATTCATCTACTAGAGCTATATTTTCGTAATCTTTAATGTGGTACTTTTGAAAGTTTCTGATGTTCTTTTCTTTAGAAAATGACCTAACTAACCATAACTAACCTAACCTAAGGGATGAGGTCTTTACCTTAGTGCATGTTAGTAATTACTTAGTTTGAAAACTATCTACCTATAGGGTAACCAACCGCAGACAATCCATCGTCATCGCGTGGGCCAGGCCTTATTCACTCGATATATACTAACTGGTAAAACAAGAAACAATTACATCTTTAAGCATACCATTCAAAAGGTTGAAGTTTCATCAACATGATGTGATATATGAAAGCCCCATACGAACTAAAATAAGCATGTACTTAATGCTCATTGTAAATAGTTTTCAAGGCAGTTTTTGAAATCCAATATGGCGGCAATCGTGTGACTGTCCGTTCTAAACCATAGACAATCCACCATCTTTCCTAACCTTCCCAGCACTCATTTGAACAATGTTAGCTTATATAGCCTATGTATGTTTATTGATCTTCTTACTCAAGATTGCAGTTTTAATCACACAATAAAACAACATTTTTTGTTGCCTATATTAGTGAAAGTATGAAACTTTTATTCCCAAGGTCATGGTTTGAACTGAAATTCATTTTTACCATTGTAATCAGTGGTTTTTATCCTTACTGCCATCACAACTGAAACTCCACATGTGCTTATTTGATTTTAATTATACACATTTTGGTCTTAATTCCCTCCAAATTGCACTTGAACCATGTTGCTGTTCGTGGTTCCTAAGCACTCACTCCACAAACAACGGTTACGGGCAGCAGACAAACTACAACTGTTATGAGGTGCAAGCTTATTCCCTTTTAATTGTTTACTTTACTCATTATTTAGTTTGACTTTACTTTGTTACTTCTAAAATGTTTATTTAATTCATGTCTATATCCTTTTTTTGCAACCAAATCACCCCGAAAAATTTACAAATATTTCTGATGTACTTACGAGCAGATGACACGACGAAAAATGACTCATCGTTGCCAATCTAGTGGAGCTTCACACACACGCCGATGCATTTACAAACTGTTTCCATGAATTCTAGTTTGTCATAGTAATGCAGTAATGATAAAATTGCTGTAATATTTATATGTACTACAAATAGATACGCTAATTTTCACTTATTTCCCGGTTTTGTGTAAGTCTTATACTACATTGATAAACAATTGAAGAGCGCAAAACGCCGCAAAGAATTCCGTAGTTCCCTTGGATAAGTAGTGGTTGGAAGTCGTGTTTACGATTGTTGTGATGAAAGTGTCCCAGCGTCTATGGGTACAAGTGGTGTGTGGAGTTTAACACAGGAAATGGGAAGTTTGTTGACACAAGCAACTCCCCAAACATCGAGATGACGTCAATCTTCTCTAACATTTTTAATTGTAAGTAAAAAAATTTTGAAAGCGGTCATGGGGTAGTGCACTGCGTTGGCCAACAACTTTTCATTACATCTGTTAAATCTTAAAATATAGCCTTAATTTTCTAACTTTGGAGAAAAAAATACTTACTTGGAAAGGAGAGTAGAGGTCTTGAGCTCCAACTATCACCACCAACTCATGACTGTTGACCATCTCCGGTGTTAGTACGTGTTAAAGTACTTTTTCGGAGGGATGCCAAAAACGCGGTGGTCGGTGAGTTGGCCAGTCCAGTCAGTTGTTTACCCTACCTACTAAACTTAACCAATTCTAAATAGCATTAAGAACTAGGTTACCTATGAGTGGGATTAATGTCCTTGTTTTCCACTCTTTGTGTTTTCCCACACTAAAACCCTCTTCCCTTTGTGGTGCCCCAAATTGTTGGCTGGTGGGATTGGCTGTCTCTATTAGCCTAGGTATGGGAAGCAACCGAGTGGACTACCAGGGCCAGTCTTCCCCGCTCGTTGACCCACCTTCCAGAAAACTTTATTTAACACGTCCTGACACCGGAAATGGACACTGGTCATGACTCATCGGTTGTGGAAGCAACACCTCGAGACCTCTACTTTCCTCTTGAAATAAGATTTTTCTTCCAAAGTACAAAGTAATGTCATAAATACCAAGGTTAGACACGTCTTCTTAGCTTGTTTGGATTCTTACAAATGGCCCATAGGCTGAGCCTCTTCCTGAAAGGGTTCTTGCTCTAAAGCAGTTAGTGTTCAATTCTATAAAACATTGATGCCTGCACGTAGGGGCAATGGGGCCACTTGCTTCCACCCTCTGAAAATTAATATATATAGGGTAAACAACCGCAGTCGATCCATTGTTATCGTGTGGCTCGCCCTTATTCACTCAATATTTAATTAGTGAAACAAGAATACAATTACATTTTTAAGCATACCATTCAAAAGATTGAAGTTTTGTCAACATAATGTGATATGTGAAAGCGACATACGAACTAAAATAAGCATGTGAGCTCTTCGTAAAATATGTTTTTGTACATGAACTTTCCTGTCAGACATATACTTAGCTTACGTCTCTGACGTCACGACAGAATTCAAAACTCGCGGCTAACGCGACAGGTAGGTCAGGTGATCTACCTTACCCGCCGCTGGGAGGCGGGTGTGGAAGAACCATCATACCTTTCTTGCCAGATTTTTTCTGTCGTCGGTGTCGACCACACCCGTTGTCGGTAACCATCTTGACAGGTGGATTCTTTTTCTCGTTTTCGCCCTGGTTTATTGTTCTACGGACTTTTGGTGAAGTACCCGATCTTTTGGCCTGGCTTTCGCGATTTGTGGAACAGTTATTGGACTTTTGCTTTGGATTTTTCTTGGATTCATGATGTCTGATGTTGATACTAAGAAAAACTGCTATGTTTAGAGTTTTGTTGTATGACTGATTGTAAGGTGAGGCTACCGAAAGCTTCGGTAGACCCTCACACGGTATGTTTGAAGTGTAGAGGGAATGAATGCACCTTTAATAACCCCTTGTTAATGAATGTGAAAAGCTGAATGAGGATGAATGGAAGTCTTTGTCTTCCTACTTGATGAAGCTTGAAAAAGGATAAAGTTAGGGAAAGCTTCTTCCAGGAGCAGTAGTAGATCTCGTATTAGCAGTTGATGTAGATAATCCTATTTTAGAAGTAGCTCCTTTGCAGTTTTCAGCTCCTGCTCCCCTGCACCGAAGCCGAAGATACGCCTTCGGAAGTGGCTTCAATGAAGCCACCATTCGCAGTATGGAGGGAGGAAAATCAAGCAAACTAGAAGGTAAGAGTGATTCCAATAGTGATTGTGCAGTGAACCCAGTGCAGTGGAGGGTGCGTCTGATCGCGCCCTAATGCTTCCAGGCCTAGACCTCTTCCAGACTCCCATCCCAGTGGAGGAGGAAAGTCGAAAGCAGCAGGAAGGTTATGGGAGCATCCCAACGGTCAGGCGTCCCCTCGGTAGTTCCTGTTGATCAATCCAGGCAGGTACCTTGATCACTCCAAGAGAGAAATTTTGCGCCATTTTGTGCAGGTCTCTCGTCGTCGCCTTCGCCTTCTCCTAAAAGAGGATGGAGCTCTTCGGAAGCCTCGCGCCCTTCGAAGAGAGCCTGGAATGCTCCTGCGCCCGCCCTTTCCAGCCCTGAAGTTTTTTTCGGAAGAGCCTGAGGTGGAAGAGAAGAAGCGAAAGAGATCTCAGGAGTATCGTTCACTTAGCGGAGATCGAGCATCGTTCTCCTGTTCACGAGTTGGTGAGTTCTCCTGCAAGGGTGTTGGCTAACCTTCAGGCGCAGATTTCGGCTCTGTGGCTCTCCTTTACGGGTCTTCTCGGTCGCAGGAAGGACGTCTCGCTTCCTGTAAAGAAGTCCAAGCTCCCTCGTCCTGACTCTCGCTTTTCGACGGAAGAGGCGCGCTCAACTGGTTCGTTCGGATTCTCGCAGGAGGCTCTCTGCTTCGGACAAGATCAAATCTGCGTATAAGCGACATTCGCTGACAGACAAGTTTCTCCTTCAGACAAGGAGCAAACTGCGCGTAGAGATCCTCACCACCTACAGACGCTCTTCTCGAGACAGGATCGCTCCCCTTGACGGGCGCCAAGAGCCTAGTAGGCACTACTCACCCTCGTAGCCGCTCCTCGTCTCGCCTCCACTCTCCGGCTGACAAGCTCCCTAAATCGGACAGGCGCTTTTCGCTGGACAGGCGTCAAGAGCTTGTTAGGCGCGTTTCGCCTGGCAGGCGCTCTTCTCCTGACTTTTACTCGCCTCGAGTCAGGCGCCGAGAGCCTAGCAGGCGCTTCTCCCCTGGTAGGCGCTCACCTAGTAGGCGCTCGTCGCCAGAGATTCTCTCGCCTCGGTTTCAGGCGCCAAGAGCCTGGTAGGCGCTTTCGTATGACAGGCGCAGTTCGCCTGGTAGCCGCTCTCCTTTGGATAGGCGCCAGAGCCTGATAGAATTTCTTTTCTTCTTCATACAGGCGCTCTGCACTGACTGCCGCCTGACTCCTATTAGGCTTCAAGGATCTGGGAAACGCACTCCTCCAGACAAGAAGGATGTTGCAAGTAGACACTTGCCTGAAGCATTGTCTCCAAGACGTATACGTCTATCTGCCTCTAGAGACTCCTTTAAGAATAGTCGCGCCTCTAAGGATCAGGAAGGCTCTTCGGCTCAGGAGGAACAGGACCCCTCAGAAGAAGAAGGAACAAAAGACGCCTCAGTTTCCTCCTATAAGAAACTTACAGAGTTACTCCTGCCAAGAGTTTGGAGATATTCTTTCTCCTGTGGCTCCCCTTCTCCTCTTTCGTTATACTCCACTTCGAAGACGTCGAAGGTTTCGTCTTGTGTTAGATGAACCTACTGTTTCCATGAAGAAGGCGCTGAGAGGTTTTGGAGAATGGCTCCTTTCGAAGTTGGAAGAGAAAGGGAAGACGGTTTTTTCTTTCCCTCCGTCTAAACTGACCGGCAGATTGGGATTCTGGTACGAATCGGGAGAACCTTTAGGCCTCGCTCTCCCTTCGTCTGCGGACTCGGACTTCTCTTCATTAGTGGATGCTGCTCGTCGTTCCGCCCTCTTGTCCGCCAAGACTACGTGGGGAATGAACGAACTTGACCACTTACTGAAGGGAATGTTCCGAGTCCTGGAAGTTTTCAACTTCCTTGATTGGTCTTTAGGTGTGCTGGCTAATAAGACCAAGACCCCAGATGCTCTGTCTCCTGAAGATCTTAACTGTGTACTCACTGCATGGATAAAGCAGTGAGAGACGGATCGAGTGAAGTCTCCTCACTGTTTGGAGCTGGAGTGCTTAAGAAAAGGTCGGTCTACTGTTCGTTTCTCACGAAGGCAGTGTCTCATGCACAAAGGGCATCGCTCTGTATGCTCAACTCTCTCCTCTTCTGTTCCCCAAGAAAATTATCCAAGATGTATCGAGTGCCCTTTCAGCTAAGGCTACTCAGGACATGTTAGCCCAGGCGGCCAGGAAACTCGCTCTGTCTTCCAACCCAAGACCAAGAAAGAGACTCCTCTGAGACAGGAGCCCTTTCGAGGAGGACCCGCTGTCAGAGGTTCTGCAACCAGAGGGACTAGATCTTTTTAAGAGAGGTAAAAACCTTCTCGAAGTCAGTCAGAGGGAAGAAATAGCGGTCAAGGACTCCAGACATCAGTGGGTGCCAGACTACTGAAATTTGCCGACGTCTGGGACCCACAAAGGGCGGACAATTGGTCCCTATCGATTGTCAGAAAAGGATACCTCATTCCCTTCTCGTCAAGACCACCATTGACGACAACTCCGAGGGAGTTGGTAGCCAAGTACAAGGACCCCATCATGAATCAAAACCCTTTCTCTAGCAGTAGATCTCATGCTAGAGAAGGAGGCTATAGAACTAGTGAAAGATCCCCGCTCTGCGGGCTTTTACAACAGACTGTTCCTAGTTCCGAAGAACTCAGGAGGATGGAGACCGGTGTTGGATGTAAGCGCCCTGAACGTCTTTGTGGAAAAGAGGAAGTTTCGCCATGGAGACACTTCATCAGTGTTAGCGCTCTTCGTCCAGGGACTGGTGGTGTCTATAGACCTTCAGGACGCTACTTTCATGTGCCGATCCATCCTTCTTCACGGAAGTATCTACGATTCATGATGGGAGGAAACATCTTCCAATTCAAGGCCTTGTGCTTCGGCCTATCAACTGCACCCCAAGTTTCACGGGGTTGGGGTTAATGCAAGAACGTGCGCAGTGGCTACATTTGGAGGGAGTGAGGGTGTCGCTTTATCTCGACGACTGGCTAATCAGAGCAGAGTCTCAAGAAAGATGTCTGGAGGACCTTCAAAAGACCCTTACATTGGCAAGTTCGCTGGGACTTCTGGTGAACTTCCAGAAGTCTCAATTAATCCCCAGTCAAGAGAGGATCTATCTGGGGATTCGGATAGCTTCTCTGGCTTTTCGGCTTTTCCGTCGCCAGAGAGGATAGCTCGTTGCTACGAGAAAATAACGACCTTCCTAGAGAAAGATGCATGCACAACGAGGGAGTGGATGAGTCTGCTGGGGACACTCTCCTCGCTGGAGCAATTCGTTTCTCTAGGAAGGTTGCATCTCAGGCCTCTACAGTTCTTCCTATACCAGAACTGGAGGCGTCTCTCCCTAGATCTGGAGTCTCTTCAAGATCTCAAGAGGAATCAAGAGAGACCTTCGGTGGTGGAACGACCCACTTCGATTTGTGGAAGGAATGTCTCTCTACATGCCGAACCCCAGCCATGTGTTTTGTTTTCCGACGCATCGGAGGCAGGTTGGGGAGCGACACCGGGACAAGAGAAGTGTCAGGCACCTGGAAGGGGGATCAGGTGTCTGCACATCAACAAGAAAGAGTTGATGGCAGTCTGGATGGCATTGAAAGCCTTCGAACCCCACGTCGGAATGCAGTAGTGCAGGTCAATTCGGACAACACAACAGCCTTGGCGTACATCAAGAAACAGGGGGGGACGCACTCCTTCTCCCTGTACGAAACAGCAAGGGATCTTCTGCTGTGGTCTCAAACGAGGAAAATCAGTCTTCTCACCAGATTCGTACAGGGAGAAAGGAACGTCAGGGCCACCGATCTCCTGAGCAGGAAGAATCACTCCTGCCTTCCTAGTGGACCCACTCCACTCAGAAGTATGCCAAGACCTGTGGAGAAGATGGGGCAGACCTCACATCGATCTCTTTGCAACAGCAAAGAACGCAAGAATCGAACTTTATTGCTCCCGATCTCAGACCCAGGAGCAGTTTCAGTGGAGTGCGTTTCTCCTAAGATTGGAACAGGGTTAGAAGGGTCTACGCCTTTTCCCCCTTCAAAAGTACTAGGACAAACCCTCAAGAAATTTGTCTATCTCGGAGAGGACAAGAATGACGCTAGTAGCTCCGTTTCTGGCCCGCCCAAGATTGGTTCACAGAGGTACTGGAATGGTTGGTGGACTTTCCAAGAGCACTTCCACAAAGACAAGATTTGCTCAAACAACCCCACTTCGACAGGTATCACAGAAACCTCCCCGCTCTCAATCTGACTGGCTTTCGACTGTCAAAAGTCTTGTCAGAGCGAAGGGGTTTTCGACAAAAGCTGCTAAGGCTATCGCCTCAGCTAGAAGACCTTCGACCCTTAAAGTCTACCAGTCGAAGTGGGACGTCTTTCGCCGTTGGTGCAGGAACAAGAAGTTTTCCTCTTCCAGTACCTCTGTGACTCAGATAGCAGATTTCCTAGTTTTCCTCAGAGAAAAATGCGGTTTGGCAGTATCTACTATCAAAGGATACCGTAGCATGGCTGGCTGCGGTGTTCAGACATAGGAATTTAGATCTTTCGAATGACAAAGATCTTCATGACCTATTAAGATCTTTTGAATCTTCCAAGAAAACTTCGAACGAAGTTCCAAGTTGGAATCTGGATGTGGTTCTTCGCTTCCTGAGGTCCGCTAGGTTTGAACCACCACATTTAGCCTCCTTCAAAGATCTCATGAGGAAAGCTCTCTTTCATCTGGCTTTAGCATCTGCTAAAAGGGTTAGTGAGATTCATGCCCTAGAAGGAAGGGTAGGTTTCAAAGGAGATTCCGTGGTTTGTTTCCTTCCTTCCTTCATTTTTTAGCAAAAAATGAGAACCCTCAAATCCTTGGCCAAGGAGCTTTGAGGTTCGTGGTTTGTCTGCCCTAGTAGGGGAGGAACCTGAAAGAACGCTTTGCCCTGTTAGGAGTTTAAAATACTACCTTCAGAAGAAGAAAACCCTTAAGGGCATTGAGGACAGACTATGTGCTCTGTAAAGGACCCAGCAGACCATTGTCGAAAAATGCGCTGTCTTTCTCATTAGAAGTGTGTGAAAGAAGCACATAGATCTTGTGATGAAGAACATTTCAAGCTCTTAAAAGTCAAGGCTCATGAAGTGAGAGCAATAGCAACTTCCGGTTGGCCTTTAAGAAGAATATGTCTCTTCAGAATCTGATGAAAACTACATTCTGGAGATGTAATTCAGTATTCGCCAACCACTACCTAAAAGACGTCAGTATTACGTATGACGAGTGCTTCGCGTTAAGGCCACGTACGTATCGGCGGATTCGGGTTTCTGGGGCAGGGAGCTCGAACATATCCTTTAGTAGTTTTTTCCCCTTGTTTTTTTTTTTTGGTAATTGAGTTCATATGGTTGTATGAAAAAATGATGCAGGTAGGCATCTTTTTTCGTTTCGTAATGCTAATAACCATTGGTTAGGTGATCGGATTTGGTTTGAAGCTCCCTGCGTTGGTAGTGGACAGGTTCTGTCATAGAAGAGGGCGAACCCCCATTGACATGATCCGACTTGGATTCTACTAAGTAAGCGGATATCAAGTCCCATTAGTAGACCCAAAGAGTCTTTTCAGCTGTAGGTCACGCCCTCGCTGTAGCTCTTATGGCTATGCAGACTAATAGACAGTATCTATGAAGTCTTCAGCCTAAACAGGTAAGAACCAAGGTTATGTTTATCCTACAACAGTGTGTTTACCTTTTCTTTGTTATTTTCTGTCTTGTACCCCTCCACCAAGGGTGTCAATCAGCTAAGTATATGTCTGACAGGAAAGTTCATTGTACAAAAATGCTATTGTTATTTTTTACAATAAAGTTTTGTACATACTTACCTGGCAGACATATACGATTGATGGCCCGCCCCCAGCCTCCCCTGTCAGGCAGACAGGTATAAGAGAGAAAAAAATCTGGCAAGCAAAGGTATGATGGTTCTTACACCCGCCTCCCAGCGGCGGGTAAGGTAGATCACCTGACCTACCTGTCGCGTTAGCCGCGAGTTTTGAATTCTGTCGTGACGTCAGAGACGTAAGCTAAGTATATGTCTGCCAGGTAAGTATGTACAAAACTTTATTGTAAAATAACAATATCATTTTCAAGGCAGTTTGAAATCCAATATGGCGGCAACACCTTGACTTGCCATTCGTAACCACAGACAGTCCACCATCTTTCCCAGCACTCATTTTGAACAATGTTTAGCGTATATATGTAACGTTTATTGATCTTACACAGGATTGCACTTGTAATCAGCACAATAAAACAACATTTTTTTTGCCTATATTAGTGAAAGAATGAAACTTTTTATTGTCCCGGGTTCATGGTTTGAACTGAAATTCATCTTTACCTTGTAATCGGTGGTTTTATCCTCATGCCATCACAACTGAAACTCCACAGTGCTTATTTGACTGTAATTATACACATTTTGTCTTAATTCATCCAAATTGCACTTGAACCATGCTGCAGTTCCTGGTTCCTAAGCACTCACTCCACAAACACAGTTATGGGCAGCACACGAGTACACGGTATATGAGGTCAAAAGCTTTATTCCCTTAATTGTTTACTTTACTCATTATTTAGTTTAACTTTACTTTACTTTGTTACTTCAAAATGTTTATTTAATTCATGTTGTTATCCCCTTTTTGCAACAAATTAACCCCGAAAAATTACAAATATTTCTGAAGTCCTTACAAGCAGACGGTTAAAATGACTCCTTGTTGCCAATCCAGTGGAGCTCACACATATTGCCGATGCATTTACAAACTGTTTCCATGAAAAAAAAAAATTTTCTAGTTGTCATAGTAATGCAGTAATGATAAAATTGCTGTAATATGTATATATACTACAAATAGATACGCTAATTTCTCATATTTCCCAAGTATGGTGTAAGTTTTATACCCAGTTTGGAGGGTAAACACATACCAATTGGCAACCACTGATAAAACAATTGAAGGAGCGCCAAAGAACGCCGGTAGGTACATGTTCACAAGCAAAACTGTTGATATTTGAGTCAGGAATCTAGTTACTTTTTCAACAACGATATTTTCATATTAATAATCATGAATGTAAAAATATTTATGCAATTCATGACCTTATACTGCCGTTTAACTATTTATTTAAATAATTATCTAGTGCATGCTATTTCTTCTTCTACTAAAAATCGTCGTTCCCTTGAATAAGTAGTGGTTGGAAGTCGGTATTTATGATTGTTGTGATGAAAGTGCCCCAGCGTCTATGGGTACAAGTGGTGTGCTATTCAGGAGTTTCAAAAACGTCAAAATCCCTACTTGAGTAGTAGGAATTATCGATTTGTCTACATGAATGGAACGTAGTGTCGCGCGGAGGTTACATTCTCGTAAGAGCTCAGTTAGAACCCACAAGGAAGCACGTTCGCAGCTCAAGAGTGAGCCAATGAGAGCGCACGTCAACTAAGCAGGTAGTCAGTTCTAAGCCAATCAGCATTTTTTCCCATAAGGCGCCCGTAAGTGTCGGCCAATCACCGCACAGTTTACAATCTAGATTATGACAATTAGTCCCCCACCCTCCCCACCTTCCCTTATTTTCAAGTTCTTTAGCGGTTGTACAGTAGTTTCATGGTGAGTACAGATTAAAATATTTGCTTTTCTTTTCTTAGAGAAGTAGTAGTGAGTGCAGTAAGTTATTATTTTCCTATAGTTTTTTTGTGTTTGATTATTATTATGATATTGGTGATGATTATTTTAATGGCTAAACATTATGATGATAGAATGTTATCATGGTCAACATCATTATTACTAATATTTTCTGTATTATCATTATTATTTGCTTTTACATATCATTAATAATATTATTATCAATTCTCCTATTGTTATTATTATTACTTATTATAATATTATTATTATTATCATCATCATCATCATCATCAGTATAACATCCACGATTGTTATACCACGAAAGTATTTTCATGGTGAGTACACATTTTATTATCATTATTATTATTATCGATATTATTAACCAATATTACTGTATTGACCATTTTTATTGATATTTTTATATTTTTATTGTAGTGTCTTACCGAACAATTATAGAGCCGTGATTTCCACGAGCGGCAGGAGACTAAATTCAAATTTAGCGCGTCGGCGTCGCCAACACGGGTGGTGATGACGTCATCTCCCTCCACTCGCGGAGAAAACCAGGTACAACTGCCCAGGTGAATCCAATTCTTTTCCTGCCGGCGTCCGGTGAACATCGGTGGTCGGTGCGGTTGGATGACTTTGCTTCTCGTTTTTTTTTCTTGTGGAATTGATCTTCGGAATTGGTGAAGTTACTCTTTTTTGGCGTTGTTTTTGTTATTTTGCTTTTTTATTTAGCGTTGCCATGTCGGATTCTAGTCCGTCGGGAGTTAGGTTTTGCATCTCAGGATGTAAAAAACTATATTATCCAAGTTAGAAATATGATTCTCACACTAAATGTGTTAAGTGTAGGGGACAGGTTTGGTTGTTCAGCAGATCGAACATGTAACGAGTGTAGTGATTGGACTGATTCTCAATGGAAGTTTTTTAGTTCATACTCGGAGAAATTAGCTAAAGACAGAATTAGAAAAGCAGCGCTTAGGGAAAGTAGACTTAGCTCCGCTTCGTCTTTTGCGATGCTTCTGTTCCTTCTGTTTCTCCTCAAATTGTTATGTCTCCTTTAACTACACCTCCTATTCCTCCTACTAATCCCGCTTCTCCGGCTTCCCGTGTAGTTTCTTCCGACACCATTGCCAGTCTGGAATCGAGGTTAGATCAGAAATTTTCGGTACTAGCGAATACGGTTTTGCAACTTGGTAATTCAGTTAAGACGTTTTTGGAGAAAGCGGCTTCAGGTAAGAGTGTATGTTGAGGGTGCGTCTGTCTGTCCTGACACGTCTCCTAGACAAAGGTCACTGTCCAGCTACCCCGCACCGGGGAGAGACATACCGGAAGTCCAAGGGAGTCGATCGGGATTTGCCCACAGACAGGCGCCTCTATTGTTGAGCCTGTTGCGCCTCACAGGGCTCGGTTAAGCGTTAGAAAGGTGTGGCGGTCAGACGCCTTTCGAATGATTCAAGCGATTCGTCTCCGGTCGCGCGGCGCTCTTGGCGAGATTCGCCCAGTTTCGCGCGCTCTTAAAGAGGCGTTCAGGTGCCGATTCTTCGCCTCCTCCAGTCAAGCGGTATAAGGAGCCTGAGAGTAGGGTTGCGCCGCGGCCATTAGCGGCTCGTTCGTCGCCTCAATCTGTGCCTTTTTCGGCTCCATCTACTAGTAGAGATTGTGGTTTTAGCGCTGTAGCTAGCAGTTCTAAGGGTGTTTCTTTAGGCGCTTTTTCGTCTGTTAACGCCTGATGCGCCTGTTTCGCCTCGAATTTCGGCGGACTCCGAGCGAGGCGCAAGTAGTTTTTCCGCCTCCTGCTGAACATTTAGGCTCTTCCAAGCCTACGTTAACTGTTTTTGATTCGTCTCTGGCGCCTTTGCGCAAGCAGTTAGAGATGTTAACCAACTGGATGAATGAGTCCAAGGGTGGTTCGAAACCTTCGATCCGGTTGTAGTTTCCGTCGTACTTTCTTCGGCGGTATCGGAGAATGAAGAAGAAGTAGAGGAGGAGGATTCACATCACCTCTCGTTATTCACGTCTCCTTAGATTTCTTCTGGTATCTTATCCAGATTATTTTGAGAAAGCGCCCCGCGCTCCCCAACTTCGATTTTTTTGATGAGGAGGAAAACTTCAGACCCTCTCCTCCCAAAACTTGTTCTATCTAAAGCGGTTAGACATTCGTTGAAAGAGACGAGAAATGGATGTCTATGAAAAGAAGACTTAGGGAAGGCTCTCTTTTTGCTTACCCTCCCTCTAAGTTGCTTTCGTAAGAGGTATAGGTTTTATGTAACTGGGGAAGCTCCTTCTCTGGGAGTTTCTGCCTCCTCCCAGGGAGACTTCTCCAGTTTAATCGACTCCTCTAGAAGATCTGCTTTCGCCGCAGCGAAAGTTTTCTTTACAGCGCCTGAGTTGGACCACGTTGTAAGAATCAATTTAAACTTTTGGAAGTCTTTAGCTTCCTTGATTGGACTATTGGCGCTTTAGCGGCCAAGATCGAAGACTGTCCTTCTCTTTTTCTCAGGAGTTAGCGGAGGATTGGATTGGTGTTCTGTCCTGTGCGGACAAATCCATTAGGGATGGATGTGATGAGTTAGCTTCGCTCATCGCCTTTGGTACCCTTAAGAAAAGGCAACTTTTGGTGCTCCTTTGCTTCTAAAAGGGTTACGTCCCAACAGAAGTCTGCTCTCTTGTTTGCTCCTTTTGTGAAAGATAACCTCTTTCCAGACGATGTAGTGTTGTCAATTTCGTCTGCGCTAGATAAGAAATCTACTTCGGATTTACTGGCACAGTCTACTAAGAGACCTAAAGCTCCTGTGGAGACTGTTCCTTCGGTTTCTCCTCTGACCCAAGCTCCTTTTCGAGGGATAGAAGAAAAACAAGCGCTTCTTTCGGCCGAAGTCGAATTTGCGACCTCAGTCTAAGGCCTCGGCCAAGGTTAACAAACCAAATTCCAAATGAAAGCTCGGTTCTTCATGCACCAGTGGGAGCCAGGCTGGCGCTGTTTTGGGAGGAATGGGAAAACAGAGGAGCAGAAGCCTGGGTAGTGCAAGTACTCAAGTTCGGCTATCGTATTCCGTCTCGTTGTTTCACCTCCCTCGCTCTCACCTGTGCCAATTCCATTCCAGGCATACTCTCCGGGCTCAGACAAATTTCTGGCGCTAGCCGCAGAAGTAAGCGCTTGTTCTCAAAGAAGCGATAGAACAG
This sequence comes from Macrobrachium nipponense, assembly GCF_015104395.2. NCBI lineage: Eukaryota > Metazoa > Arthropoda > Malacostraca > Decapoda > Palaemonidae > Macrobrachium > Macrobrachium nipponense. Next base: position 77,745,922 of record NC_087201.1, on the reverse strand, counting down.
ATAGAAGGGGATTTTCCTCCAGGCTTTTACAATCGCCTTTTTGTAGTTCCCAAGTCATCAGGGGCTGGAGGCCGGTTTTGGATGTGAGCGCCCTGAACTTGCATGTCCAGAAAACAAAATTTCATATGGAGACCACTCGGTCGGTTCTGGAGTCCATCAGACAGGGGGATTGGATGGTCTCTCTGGACATGCAAGACGCTTATTTTCACATTCCGATACATCGCGAATCTCGGAAGTACCTGAGGTTCATGTTCGAAGGCAAGGTGTTTCAGTTTCGGGTCGCTTTGCTTCGGACTAGCGACCGCTCCTCAAGTTTTCACCAGGGTTCTATCCCCGATAGGAAGCTGGCTGCACATATTAGGAGTAAGAATCTCCCTCTATCTGGACGATTGGCTTCTCCGGTCGGAATCAGAGAGTCGGTGCATGAAGGACCTGGAAAACAACTCTGGATCTTGCCCAGAAAAGTTTAGGAATCTGGTCAACAAACAGAAGTCCAGTTGGTTCCATCTCAGAGCATCCTTTATTTGGGGATGATTCTGAATGCTCAAGTTTTTTCGGGCTTTTCTGTCCCCGAAGAGGTTCAAGGCTGTCTGGAGACAGTTCAGGAGTTCTTGGACAAAAAGGTAAGTTTCTGCCAATCAGTGGATGGGAGGCTCCTGGCAAATTGACGTCAGTGGAGAAATTTGTGAAGTTGGGAAGACTGCACATGAGACCTCTGCAGTTTTTCCTGAGAGCCTCTTGGTGCATGAAGACACAACCAGACTCGATTACCTTTCCTGTCACAGATCAAATAAAAGAGGACCAAAGGTGGTGGCTCTCTCGAGCAAGGTTGGAAGAAGGGTTAGATTTACGACCCATCCTCCCGAACCTACAGTTCTTTTCCGACGCATCGAACACAGGTTTGGGAGCCCTACTGGAAATCAATGGACTTCAGGAGCTTGGTCGGAGAAGGAGAAGAACCGTTCCACATAAATGTAAAGGAACTGTTAGCAATTTTCTTGGGGCTCAGACAGTTTCGGAGCTTAGTAGAAGGTCGAGTAGTGGCAGTGCATTCCGACAACTCCACGGCTCTCTCGTACGTGCGGAAACAGGGGGGAATCAGTCTTTCTCTCTGTACGAAGTAGCCAAGGATCTCCTCCTGTGGTCAACGAAGCGAGGTTCAGCTAGTCCCGAGATTTGTTCCGGTAAAGATGAACGTCCTGGCGGGACGAGTTAAGTCGTCAACAGCAAAGTGTTACCTCTGGAGTGGACTTTGGACAACAAGATTTTGTCAGAAACTTTGGCGCCTTTGGGGACGACCGTCAATAGACCTGTTCGCGACATCAAGGAACAACCGTCTTCCTCTCTTTTTGTTCGCCAGTCCCAGATCCTCTAGCTTGGTCGGTGGACGCAATGCTGTTGGATTGGTCGGGTCTGGAAGCTTATGCATTCCCTCCGTTTCGGTCTAATAAGAGAGGTGCTGAACAAGTTCATGTCGCACAGCAATGTAACGCTAACGTTAATCGCTCCCTTTTGGCCCAGGAAAGAGTGGTTCCCGGACCTTCTCCAGTTGTTAGTAGACTTCCCCAGACTTCTTCCTCCAGAGAAGTGGCTTCTCAAACAACCTCACTTCAAGAGGTTCCACCAAACTTGTCCGCTCTAGCTCTGACAGGGTTCAGACTGTCCGGGAATCTTGTCAGAGCGAAAGGATTTTCAAGAAGAGCTGCAGAAGCTATCGCTCGTTGTAGGAGAGAGTCTTCTAACAAACTCTATCAAGGGAAGTGGAGAATCTTCAGAGAGTGGTGTAGAAGTGCTAAAGTCTCTACTTCTGCGACCTCTTTAACAGAAATAGCAGATTTTCTTCTATTTCTTAGGAAACTCTAAGAAACTGGCTCCTTCGTTACGATCAGAGGATATAGAGCCATGCTCTCTTCGGTTTTTCGACATCGAGGTTTGGATATTTCCTCCAATTCAGATCTGTCGGACCTCATTAGGTCTTTCGAAACCACTAAGCTCCCGCAAGATACAGGGTGGCTTGGAACTTAGATGTTCGGTTGCTTAAGTTTCCTCACATGGGGCCAACCGTTTGAGCCTTTGAAGTCGGCTTCACTCAGGAACTTGACTAAGAAGGCACTCTTCTTATTGCACTAGCTTCTGCTAAGCGTGTCAGCGAATTGCACGCTATAGACAAAAGAGTCGGTTTCTCTCAAGGCAATGCTGTATTTTCGGTATCTTTGACCTTTCTAGCCAAAAATGAGAATCCTTCTAATCCTTGGCCGAGGAGTTTTGTGGTAAGGAACTTATCTGATTTGGTTGGACATGAGGAGGAGGAAAGGCTCTTATGTCCAGTCAGGGCTATTAAGCAGTATCTGTTTCCACTAAGGGTATTAGAGGACAATCTTCTAAGCTCTGGACCTCGGTTCAAAATCCCTCTCGTCCTCTTTCTAAGAATGCTATATCGTTCTTTATTAGAGAGCTTATCAGGGAAGCTCACTCGCAGTCCGAGAACGACAATCTTTCCGTTCTGAGAGTTAAAGCTCACGAGGTTAGAGCAGTGGCGACTTCTTTAGCATTCAGAAAGAATTTATCTTTAGCTTCGATTCTTCAGAGCACGTTCTGGAGATCGAATTCGGTTTTTGCGAGTCATTATCTCAAAGAGATAGAAACGGTTTTCGAGAAATTTGTAAAACGTTAGGTCCGGTGGCGGTTTCTGGCATGGTGTTGGGAGAAACGGCACAGGGAGGGTCGTCACCTCTATGCTAACTTTTCACCTTGAATAGGTTGTCGAGTTCAAGTAAGCTGGGGGTACTGAGTACCTGGGATACTCACCAGTCTGTTAGGTCAGATTTTACAATGGTTGGGTGGTATATATGTTTTTAAATCTGTGTTGGTGACAAATGTTTTGTATGATTGAATTTCTGGTCTTAGCCCAGGGCAAGGGCAATCTTTGTTGTTACTATCCTCCGTCAGTCAGCTTGACTCGCTTGAACTACGGAAGGATTCCACTCCTGTAGAGGCTAACTTTGGTCAAATTCCAATTCCTCTACAATAGTAAGAAGAGCACCGACCAGAGGCAGTAACAGTCTGCTGTAGCTCTCTTACAAGGTAAGGTACAACAGACACCTTGAGTGTTTACTGGTATTGCAATAAATGTAACCATTTAAAAAATACTGGTGGGGTCCACTGAATCCCACCTCCCATAAATGTGTAATCAGCTCTATAATTGTTCGGTAAGACACTACAATAAAAATGAAATTTTCATTATTTAAAAATGAAGTTTTTTATTGTATACTTACCGAACAATTATGATTATACCCACCCTCCCTCCCCCTTAGGTGGACGGACGGGCAGAAAGAATTGGATTCACCTGGGCAGTTGTACCTGGTTCTCCCGCGAGTGGAGGGAGATGACGTCATCACCACCAGTGTTGGCGACGCCACGACGCGCTAAATTTGAATTTAGTATCCTGCCGCTCGTGGAAATCACGGCTCTATAATTGTTCGGTAAGTATACAATAAAACTTCATTTTAATAATGAAAATTTCATTTTTTAATAATATTATTATTATTATTATTATTATTATTATTATTATTATTAGTTATTATTATTACTACATCTATTGCTGTTATAACATGAATATAATAACACTTTATTATCTGTTACACATATAATTATGGTTTAAGTGCTGGTTATGAATAAAAATATACACAAATGTTAGGGGTTGGGCATACATTTTGAATGCTAGCGCACAAGCGCACCCCACAATTTCAAACATCTAACTCACCTGGTAGTTATATATATGCTTACGTCCCTGACCTCACGGCAGAATTTCAAAACTCGCGGCAATCGCCGATTGGGTAGTCAGGTGCACCACCTGTGCGCCCTCTACCAGGTACGTAGCACCATACCAAACTATTCCTCAGATCTTCCCTGCCGCCGCTACGGTGACATCGTTGGAACTCGCTCGTTATAGCCCGTGTCTTTTGCAGTATTATTTGGTGAAGTACACTTGGCTTTGGCTTTCTTTCGCTTGATTGGATTTTGATTTCGTTTCGATATTGTTGGTTTGACCTTTGCTTGTTTTTGATCTCTCTTTTTGATTTCTCATCATGTCTGATTCTGCTTCAAGTTTGAGAATGTGTGTGAAAGGTTGCAAGACTAGACTTGCTAAATCGTCTTTAGATCCTCATTCTATTTGTAGTAAATGCAGAGGAAAAGTTTTGTGAGATAGGTGATAGATGTGATGAATGTGTAGGCTTGCCTGAGACTGAATGGATTGAATATTACCGCGATGTGCGTAAATTAGAGAAGGATAGGATAAGGAGAGCGAAGAAGACCTTGTCTCGCTCCTCCATAGACAGTCAAGGAATAGATAGTTCTCTATCCCTCGATAATCCTATTGATCCTCCTCCTGTTGTATCATTACCAAATCCAGTTTCCAGAAAACAGGTAAAAAGTCCATCATTACAGGACATGATGACGGCCATTCAAGCCCTTGGTCAACGGGTAGAATCCCTGGCACAAGACAGGGATAAATTATGTCTAATATGAGAGTATTATTAAAGTGAATAGTGAAATTAGTGCAAGTGCAGTGGAGGGTGCGGCCGCTCGGACTTGTCGTGCTCCTAGTCCTAGACCTCTTCCAAGCTCACCAACCCCTGTGAGAAGGAAAGTCGACCGACGAAGGGAGGCGAGAGGTTTTAGCTCCCGAGCGGTCGTCCCCTCGAGCGTACCTGTAGACGATCCCCAGGACGCTCACCCTCGCTATAGAAAAGGCGAGGTTAAAGTGTTTTCTTCGTCTTCTGACGACGCAGTACCCAGACGGGGCTGGCGTCAGACTTCTAAATCCAGACCCATTAAAAGGAAATCCCAGGACGCCGAGCGTCTTGATACTGGACGCCAGGACGATATACGTCAAGAGCGTCCAGGATGTAGTCATTGGAGCAGCCCCGAGCGCTTCCTCAGGTTCCGATATTTGACTCTCCTACCAAATTAAGACGAAGACGTCGCACAGGCGACCATCGTCTTTGGTAGGAGGCAAGGAAATATTGGAAACGGGGAAACCTTCGGTGCAAACTGCAACTCCGGATCGTTTCTCTTTCGATTCCGATGCTTGCTCTCCTGCCAAATCAAGACGCATGATGTCGCACAAGCGGTCCGTCGTCTTTGGCAGGAAGTAAGGAAGGATCGGACGAAGGGAGACTTTCGGTGCGTGCTACAACTCCTGTTCGCTTCTCTTTCGTCTCCGATGTTTGCTCTCCTACCAATATGAGACGTAAGATACCGCACAGGCGGCCGTCGTCTTTGATAGGAGTAAAGGAAGCATCGGACGATTGGATGCCTTCATGCATGCTCCTGCTCCTCCTTCGGATTGGCGTTCTTCAGGCCTTTCATCTCAAGACGAACAGAATGAAGAGAGAGAGATTGACTTTGCAACTTCTCTAGTCTGTTCCCAGCAGCAAGAAGCTCCACAGTTTTTTCCGTACTGCAAGATTTTAAGCAGAAACTCTCCTCTCTTATGCAGTCATATCAACCTGCTACTCTTACTGTTAAAGCGCCAGGACGAAAAACGTTTTAAAGCAAGACGCCAGGATGAAAAAAACATCTTGAAGCAAGACAGCAGGACGATAAGCGTCTTGAAGCAAGACGCCAGGACGAAAGAAGTCTTGAAGGAAGACACCAGGACGAAAAAAAACGTCTTGAAGCAAGACGCCAGGACGAAAAACGTCTTGAAGCAAGACGCAAGGACGAAAACGTCTTGAAGCAAGACGCCAGGACGAAAAACGTCTTGAAGCAAGACGAGCCAGACGAAAATCGTCATGAGACAGGACGCCAGGACACCAGGCATCAAGGTACTGGACGACAAGACTCCAGGCATCAAGAAACTGGACAGCAGGATGCAAAAACGCAACATGACATCGCTACATCAGTTGTGTCTCAATCAGAAGAAAGAATGAAGACATCCCCCATTCTCCTTTGATCAGATGCAAGTCGTTTCCGAGGAAGAATATCAAACAGATCTACAACCTTCAGCAGATCTTAAAAGGCTTATGAAAGTTTTTGCGGAACTTTTTCCAGAAAGTTTTGTGCCAGCTGCCCCTCGTTCTCCACCTTCAGAGTTCACTTTAGGGAAGGCTTCTAAAGAATCCGACTTTACGAAGATGGTATTATCGCGCATCGTCGAAAAGAGCCTTGAAATTATGAAGGAATGGATGGACTCTAAGAAACAGACCAGGGAAAAAACAGCTTTCTCATTTCCTCCGGCCAGATTAGCTTCCAGATCCAGCATCTGGTACGACACTGAGAAGTCCTAGGTTTGGGAGTTCCAGCTTCTTCCCATGGGGACTTCTCTAGTCTTGTGGACTCTTCTCGTCGGACGGCCATGGGGAAGACGAAAGTGTTTTGGTCTTCCTCCTGAAATGGACCACCTCCTCAAAGGGATTTTTAGAGCCTTCGAAGTCTTTAACTTCCTAGACTGGACTCTGGGTTCGTTGGGAAAGAAAATTGAAAACTTGAAGTCTACCAAAACGGAAGAACTCGTTCACCTTATGTCATGCATTGACAAAGCGCTTCGAGACGGGTTGAACGAGCTAGCAGCCCTTTTCTCAGCTGGAATCTTGAAGAAAAAGGGCCCAATTTTGTTCTTTTCTTTCGAGTGGAGTAAACGCTCACTCAGAGAAGGGAAATGCTTTTCGCTCCCCTTTTCGACTCATCTTTTTCCGCATAGTTTGGTAAAAGAAGTTATCCTCAGCTCTGACTCAAAAAGCGACACAAGATCTGATGACTAAAGCAGCAAGGAGAGTTGTTCCGTCAAGTTTTGCAGGACAGAAACTTAAAGAAACCACTCCTCTACCACGTATTTCTCGGCCCTTTCGAGGTAGATCCCTCAGGAGAGGGAATGCAAGACCTATTACAAAAACTCCAAGAAAAGAGGCTTCAGAGGAGGAAGTAATAAAGTCTGACAAAGTTCTTCTTCAGACAGTGGTAGGAGCCAGACTCAAAAATTTCTGGCAAACATGGGAGAAAAAGGGAGCAGATCCTTGGGTCTATTCAGCTTCTCAAAGAAGGCTTACAAGATCCCACTTTTCTGGAAAAAACCCCCCTTAGCAGAAAGACCGATCGATCTGTCAGCCAAGTACAGAGAGGAGTCCAAGACTAGCGATACAACAAGAGGTTTCTATGCTAATTCAGAAGGAAGCAATAGAAAGAGTTCAGAACCTGGAATCTCCGGGGTTTTACAATCGATTATTCCTGGTCCCCAAGAACTCGGGCGGATGGAGACCGATTTGGGACGTGAGTTCCCTGAATTTTTTCGTGAAGAAAAAACAAAATTCACTATGGAGACAACGAAATCAGTTCTTGCTGCAGTCAGACGAGACGACTGGATGGTTTCGTTGGATCTCCAGGATGCTTATTTTCACGTCCCGATCCACCCAAACTCCAAAGTACCTAAGATTTGTTTACAAGACAGAAACATTTCAATTCCGAGCTCTTTGTTTCGGTCTAAATACCGCACCTCAAATTTTCACAAACTTATGAGCAACGTAGCAGCAATGCTACACAAGAACGCATCAGAGCCTCATTGTATCTGGACGATTGGCTCCTCAGAGCCCATTCCTACGCCAACTGTCTGGAGAATCTTCAGAAAACAATTCGATTATCAGAAGACCTAGGCCTTCTGATAAACCACCAGAAATCCAACTGATCCCATCCCAGGAAATCTTGTACTTGGGGATGAGGATTCAGAGTCAGGTTTTTCGGGCTTTTCCGTCCACATTGAGAACGGAACAAGCTTTAGAGAAAATAAGAAACTTCCTAAAGAAACAGAAGTGCTCTGCGAGGGAGTGGATGAGTCTGCTGGGGACCTTTTCCTCGCTAGAACACGTTTGTCTCCTTGGAAGACTGAACCTACGCCCTCTGCAGTTTCATCTAAATCAGCATTGGGACAAGAAGAAGACACTAGAGTCAATGTGTATTCCTGTTTCGAACGACATGAAACACTATCTACAGTGGTGGAACGATCCCGTCAAGCTCCAGGAAGGCCTCTCCTAGAGCAGAGGAACCCAGACCTAGTGTTGTTTTCCGACGCCTCGGACTCGGGCCTGGGGAGCAACACTGGGGAAGTTAGAAGTCTCGGGCTTCTGGAACAAGGAGCAAGTAAAGTTCCACATCAATCTGAAAGAATTGACTGCAGTTTTCCTAGCTCTCAAGGAATTAGAGAGCGTAGTCCGGAACAAGGTGGTACAGGTCAACTCCGACAACACAACGGCATTGGCCTACATCAGCAAGAGAAC
>NC_087201.1:77705149-77732649 GCF_015104395.2 Macrobrachium nipponense | reverse complement strand
CTGTTTCATTGGCTAGAAAATGGAACTCTCTTTAATGAAGAAGAAATTACTAAGCTTTGTTTTTAAGTATTTGCAAGATGAACTTTCCCTTGAGGTGTCAGAGCAACTTTTTTTTTCTCTCTATATGTAGCTTGGACAAATCTGCTGACAAATGGGATGTTACCCATTTAAGAATTTTTATAAGCTGATCAAAGCTTTGTTTAGGGAACACCATTGATTGATCTGCATACCACATAGCTAAACACAAAACTCTTGGTGTTCTGATGTCCAGTTATAGACACGAGGCTGTGCTGGAAGACACCTTTCATCACCCATGGGACAACCTTCATGTCTACAACTTTATTCTGTTCAACCCGACTTGTTAAGGAATCATCTGTTTGTTGGTTGCACCTGGACTAGTGGTGACCCTCGTGACTCCTTGTTGCCCACAAGTCAAGTGGTACTGATCTCCTGGGCCTTCTTATCTAGGAGCTGAGAGGGATAATCCCATGGCTCTTGTTGTTCCTGCTGTCCTATCATGTTGAGGTATTACCACTCCATGGAGTCACTTGCATTTCATGGCTGGAGACTTAAGCAGCAGCTCCTACCAAAGAGACATGTATCAGTGGATTGCATTGTCAAAGAGAGTAAGTGAGGTGCTCATGTTCTCATGCATTCCTTAGTTTTTGGCAAGAATCTGTCAATTCCTGACTAGAAAATATTGCACCTTTTCATCCCCTTTCTTTTAGATTTTATAGATGATGATTATGACAAAATGCTGTGTTCATTGTGATTTTTGGAGTAGTACTATACTCAGGATTCAGCATCTAGACACCGTGTCGATGACTGTTCATTAGTACCAGTAGGCATGAGAAAGTATCCAGGAACATTAGTTCTGGTTTTGGGAGGTCATCAGGCATGTGTGACTGTTACATATCCTAGTCAAGGTCTCATAAATTTAGGGACATTGCATTGAGGAGGTACTGAGGACGTTTTTGGCAATGCCCAAAACACATTTTATCTTGTTACCTAAGAGTTGTTGCATACAAGTCCTTGGATACTTTCTCCCCAGAACCTGTCGCCACTTCTCGACATGTGTAGCCACCAAAACTCCACTGAGGCAGAACAGTACGTATCTTGTTTAAGTTGTGTTGTTATAAAAAGAGGTGGAGTGTTTTGAAGCATTCCAAGACCAGATGTGGCTGTATATAAGTTAAGGGTTTGTATGAAGAATGATTTCTGATAAAAATATAGTTTTACTTTTGTAACATGCCAAGTAACTACATATAGCTGAAAGCTTCCTACCACAGCAGTCAAAAAAATCTAATTTTGTGGCGGCACCACCATCGCTAGTGTAGGTGAATAGGACCTGCTCACTTTCGGGAACAATGGGTACAAAACTCCAGGCAATCATCTTTCGTCATTTTCTGATATTTTTCCAGTATCTTTGGTAACATACTTGATTCTTTTTTGTGGTTGTTTACATAATTAGCTTGCAATGATGGATTCAAGCTCATCTAGCATTAGATATTGTTCAGAGGGGTGTAAAACTGGAATGACACAATTATCTTATGATTCGCACACCAAATGCATCAAGTTTAGGGGCCAAGATTGTTCAAGGGAATTAACTTGTTCAGAATGTGTAGATTGGGATGAATCTAAATCTTCTTTCCCACTGTTATCTGTACATTAAGTGGGCGGTTGCCTGATGTGTCTTCTCCACTGCCTTCTATGAAAGGCCTCATTGGAAGACCTTAAAATCACATTTAGACAAACTATCTCGAGATAGGAAGAGGAAGGCAGCTCTCAGAGCTGGAAGTAAAGAGTCTGTAGAGGCTTTGTCTATAGTACGTAGTTGAGGATTTGCCTACTCTTGCTCAACCAACTATTACTTCCCCAGTCGTTATGCCTCCTATATTTTTACCAGTAACTCTAATTTCAGACTCCCATGCTTCTAAATCCAACACCATTGCCAGTTTCGAGGTAAAGTTTGAAAAGAAGTTCGATTTTCTTGTTAATGTGATTATGAAGTTGGGAACTTTTCAGGTCTTTTGTGGAGAGATCATCTCTCAAAAGTGATTGTGCAGTGCTTAGTGAAAGTGTTGTGATTTCTGAGGAGGTGGCTGTCCAGCCCATTGGTTCTCCTAGATAAAGGTCCCTGTCCTGCTCCCCCGTACTGGGGAGAAGACATAATGGAAGTCCAAGGGAGGCTGGCAGGGCTTGTCCCCGGTCAGTTGCCCGCTCCATCGCATCTGTTGATCGTACCCAGGCGGCAACAGAGTGCCATTGGAAAGGTGTCTCTTTCAGTGCACGCCAACTGTCATCAGACTCAGTGGACTCTTCCCTGGACAATTGGTGCCATTGCCATAGATCTATTGTTTCCAGACCCTTGAAAAGGTATGCTGCACCTGCTGACGGTTCTCCTCTTCCCGTTAAGAGGTACTGGGAGATTATTGACAGTCCTCAACCTTCCTGTAGCTTCCTTGTCGATACGGAAGCTCATCTTCACCGTACTTGGGATAGCCCAGAGTCCTTCTCTGGTCAAGAGTAAGCTTCATGCCCAGATTTACCTGTTAAACATCTGTCTGTTTCTGAGTGCCCGTCTCTTTCAGACCCTGTGGCTCTTGCTCCTGATCATCGCTCTGCTTCTCTGGACCGCTTGGCACCCTCACTTGGCTTTTCTGCTCCTGCACCTGTCCTCTCAGTGCCTGCCTTAGACTGCTCGGCAGCAGTATCAGGATGCTCGGCACCCATATCAGGCAGCGCAGCGGCTGTCTCGGACCGCTCAGCACCTTTCTCGGACCACTCAGTGGCCACTGCTGGGCGCGTGGTCCCAGTAATGGGTATTTCGGCACCAGGATCAACTCTTTCTTCTGCTATTGTGTCAAATGAGGATTTGTCATTGGCGCTTCTTAAATGCCAATTAGATGAGTTGATGGATTTTTTGAGAAAGAAACCTTCATCTTCTAAGATTTCATGGGAAGAGGAAGCAGTAGAACAAGAGACAGCTCTCTTTACAGCTTATTCTACGCTAATGAAGTTCTTCCTGCAGAATTATCCAGGCTTTTTTGTACCTGTGACTCCAGCAGCTCCAGTCTCTACATTTCCTATGGGGAAATCTCCTAAGGGCGGACTTTCACAAGTGGTTTTGTCTTTCTCATCTAAGGAGGTTCTTGGAGAAGTGGAAGTGGAAGGAACAAGGGAAAGCTTGTTTTACATTTCTCCTCCCTCTAAGCTAACAAGAAGGGTTATCGCTTCTATGTGACAGGTGAGGCTCCTTCCTTGGGAGTCCCTGCCTCCTACCAGAGGGACTTCTCTAGTCTGGTGGACTCATCTAAGTGTTCGGTGTTTGCTGCTGCCAAGATTTTCTTCTCTCACCAGAAATTAACCACTTTGTGAAAAATATTTTCAAGGTCTAAGAAGCCTTTAGTTTCTTACACTGGACAGTGGGCACTTCAGCTAGAAAAATGGAGAATTGCCCTTCACTAGCAGAAGACCTGGCAGCGGACTGGCTTGGAGTGTTGTCTTTTGCCAACAAAACAGTAAGGGACTGGTCTTGTGAGATAGCCTCCCTTTTATTGATGGGCATGTTAAAAAAGAGAGAACTGTGGTGCTATTTAATGTATGACACTTACCTGGCAGGTATATATATAGCTATATTCTCTGTTCCACCTGGCAGAAATTTTCAAAACTCGCGGCAAACGCTAGTAACCTATTAGTAGTTCAGGCAACCACCACCCCGTTACCGTGGCGCTAGCGCTAGGAACCGTTCCCAATTGGGCCAGATTTTCTCTGCCAGCCGAACCGGCAACATTGTTGGTGGTTCCCTGCTAGGATTTTCATTCTCGTTGCTGACTTTTCATGGATTTTTGGTATTGTACTCGGAAACGTTAGCTTGGCATTCGCTTTGGATTGTTCTTTAAAGATGTCTGATACTGGGAGTATGTTTAGAGTGTGTGTAAAAGAGGGGTGTAAGGTAAGATTGCCGAAAGCTTCGGTCGACCCTCATACCATTTGTAAGAAGTGTAGGGAGAATGTGTGTACTTGGGAGAATAGATGCATTGAATGTGAGAATTTATCAGAGAAGGAATGGAAGATATTTATGAAATATGTTGAGAGACTTGAGAAAGATCGTGTAAGGAGGTCTGTTTCTCGTAGTGAGAAGTCAAATTCTTCTAGTAAAAGGAGTGAATGTATTTCCTCTCCAGCTCCTTCTAATGTAGAGTTGGTAGTTCCTTCTCCCCAGGTATCTCCTGCGCCCGCTGCTGTATCGGAGGAGGCGAACGATACAAATATTGTGAAAGTGTTCGCTGCCCTTGCGTCCATGGGCGACCAGATACAGCGACTTACAGATAGAGTGAGTGCTTTCGATGTCAGTGAAAGTGTAGTGGAGGGGGCATCTGATCGTCTCTCTCGTGCTCCTAGACCTAGACCTCTGTCAAGCTCCCAGACCCAAGGGAGAAGGCATGTCGACAGTCGAAGGGAGGCGAGAGAGGTTTTGTCACGGTCAGGCGTCCCTTCGAACAGTCCTGTTGCAAGTTCCCAGGCTGTTGCAGTTCGCCGCAGAAAAGGCGTAACTGGGAAGTGTGCGTCCTCGGAAGGTTCGACTTCCGAGCGAGAACGTGGTATGCAGTGGTGTCTCGCCCCCTCAAGAGGACTTTCAGGACATCAACTGCTTTCGAGAGACACGCTCAAGATCGTGAGGCTTGGAGTAGTCCTGAGGTGTTGTCCTCCTCGGAAGACGGGGACGCAGTGCCGATCAAGAGGAAAAGGATTTTTCGTGCTAGAGAGGACTCAGGGCGCACTGGCGCTATACGTCCTTCTCGGCCTGGTATTTCGATGGGAGAATCTCCTCCATCTTCTTGTGTATCTTCCCCTCGTCTTTCTCCGTCGGGTAGAGTGCAAGATCGCTCTCCGTTAGGTCGCAGTCCCGCTCGTAATCCTCCCTCCTTCGTCATCTACCATTCAGGAGGATAGTACGAAGGGTTTCTTAAGGGAAATGCAGTCCAAGCTGGCAGTTCTGGTGAAGTCCTGGGATGCGCCTGAGCAAGCATCTTCGAGGCGTAAGGACGATTTCCTTCCATTAAGTCTTCCAAAGGGAATACAAGGACGCGTTCGCCGAGGACTCAGGGCGCACTGGCGCTAGGAGGACAAGCGATCGCTTGGTTTTGGCAGAACGCAGAACACAGGAAGAAAATAGTTTCGGAAGAAGCAGGACGCAAACATCAGGACGCGGGACCAATTGTGGACGCAGGACGCAGGCGACAGGAAGCAGGCGTGTCTACGATGGACGCAGGACGCAGGCGGCAGGACATCGAGAGGCGGCAGGACGCCGACTCCTCGGTAGCCGCAGGACGCAGGCGGCAGGACGCTATTCCGTCAACGAAGCGTCAACACGACAATGAGTTACAAGACATTTCTTCAGCAGAAGAGGAATTGGAATTAATTGAGGAAAAGAATACGGAACCTTCTTCAGATTATAAGGTTCTGACTTCACGTCTTATTGCTATTTTTGAGGGGGAATTTAAACCGACAGCTCCGTTATCCCCTTATCACAGTTTTCCAAGACTAGGACTCCAAAGAAGTCCTCTTTCCTTAAAATGACGATGTCAATTTCGGCGAAGAAGGCCCTTCAACGTGTGAATGACTGGATGAAGGATAAGAAAGAAGCGGGAAAATACTCTTTTGTTTTTCCACCAGCTAAGTTAGCTTCTAAATCAGGAGTATGGTACGCTACTGGAGAAAGTCTAGGCCTGGGAGTACCTGCCTCCTCCCAGGGGGACTTCTCCAGTATAGTAGACAGCTCACGCAGACAGGCGTTACAGTCTGCTAAGGTCTGGTGGACGTCTTCAGAATTTGACCATCTTTTTAAAGGGATTTTTAGGACTTTCGAAGTCTTCAATTTCCTGGATTGGTCTTTGGGAGCACTAGCGAACTCCCTAGAAGAAGAGGATTCGCAGGATTTAGAAACAGCTAAGAGCATTATGTCCTGCATGGACAAGGCTCTGAGAGACGGAACGAATGAATTGCTTCGTTATTCCAGCAGGAGTACTTAAGAAGAGATCGCTTGTGTTCTTTCGCTTCAAAAGGAGTTTCTAACTCTCAGAAATCGGAGTTGCTGTTCTCTCCTCTTTCGAAACAGCTGTTTCCGTCAGAGGTGATTAGGGATATTGCTCTCTCCCTTTCTCAGAAGGCCACTCAAGATCTTCTCTCGTCTTCAGTTAAGAAGTTCTTGCCACCCAAGTTGGTGAAGAAGACTCCAAAGGATACTAGGCCTTCGCAACAGCCCTTTCGAGGAAGAACATTCGCTCGACCCGCCTTAGGGGTAAGAGAGTACCCGCTAAAACAGAGCCAAACCCCCTCTAAAGAATGAGAACTCAGTCCTCCAGACGACAGTGGGAGCCAGACTTCAAGGTTTCTGGGAAGTTTTGGCAAGATATGAAGGCAGATCCCTGGGCTGTCAACGTAGCTCGGGAAGGGTACAAGATTCCTTTCTTGAAGAGACCTCCTCTCGCAACATCTCCGAGAGCCCTCGGGGCAAATTACAACGATTTAGTGAAGAAAGCGGCTCTGTGGGAGCAAGTAGCTTCCATGCTAGAGAAAGGAGCCATAGAGCCTGTTCTGGATCACGAATCTCCGGGATTTTACAACCGTCTGTTCCTGGTTGCAAAGTCCTCGGGAGGTTGGAGGCCAGTGCTGGACGTAAGTCAACTGAATCTTTTCGTAGAAAAGACCAAGTTCACTATGGAGACGAACGATTCAGTACTGGCAGCGGTACGTCCAGGGGACTGGATGGCGACCCTGGACTTACAAGACGCATACTTTCATATTCCGATTCATCCAGGAAGCAGGAAGTATCTAAGGTTTGTGATTCAGGACAGGGTCTTTCAGTTCAAGGCCCTATGCTTCGGCCTTTGCAACAGCCCCTCAAGTGTTCACGAGGATGATGTCCAATGTGGCGAGATGGTTACATTTAAGAGGGATCAGAGTGTCTTTTTATCTGGACGACTGGTTGATAAGATCCCAATCAAGAAGTCAATGTCTGGAGGACTTGAGTCAAACATTGGACTTAGCAAAAGACCTAGGTCTGGTAGTAAACATGGGAAAGTCTCAATTGGATCCCCAACAACAGATAGTTTATTTGGGGATTCAGATATCGGCAGTGACTTTTCGGGCTTTTCCGTCCCCCGAAAGGCAAGCCCAATGCATTCGGAAGGTGCAGGACTTTCTAAAGAAGGACCGATGCTCAGCAAGAGAGTGGATGAGTCTACTGGGCACACTCTCTTTGCTAGAGAGGTTCATTTCTTTAGGAAGACTGCACATGAGACCTCTACAGTTTTTCCTGAAGGATTCATGGCCAAGAAAATTGCAACCGGATTCCTTCCAGTTTCTAATTCCGGCCGAAGTAAAGGAGGAATTAAAGTGGTGGCTAACTCCAGGCAGGTTAGCAAGAGGGATGTCGCTTCAGCAGAAGAGCCCAGACCTCGTCTTGTTTTCCGACGCGTCGGACGTGGGTTGGGGAGCGACATTAGGCCCTCAAGAGGTGTCGGGACTTTGGAGCAAGGAAGAAACAAAGTGGCACATAAACAGGAAGGAACTGATGGCAATTTTCTTGGCTTTGAAGCACTTCAGAGAGTTGATTCGAGACAAGACGGTGCAGGTCAACTCGGACAACACCACGGCTCTGGCATACATCCGAAAACAAGGAGGAACTCATTCCTTTCCCCTTTACAATCTGGCAAAGGAAGTTCTGCTTTGGGCGGAAAGAAGGAAAAGGTCGTGGTACTCACCAGGTTTATACAAGGAGAGAAGAATGTGGGTGCGGACCTGTTGAGCAGAAGAGAACAACTTCTCTCGACGGAGTGGACGTTGCACATGGAGGTTTGCCAGAGCCTGTGGAAGTTGTGGGGCCGTCCAGTAGTAGATCTGTTTGCGACAGCCAGAACGAAAAGGTTACCAACCTATTGCTCTCCGGTTCCAGACCAGGAAGCAGTGGCGGTCGACGCATTCCTGATGGATTGGTCAAACTTAGATCTGTACGCTTTTCCTCCGTTCAAGGTACTGGGGAAAGTGATGAAGAAGTTCAGGGAGAGCCAAGGAACGAGGATGACCTTAATAGCCCCGTTTTGGCCGGCCCAAAGTTGGTTCACAGAGGTACTGGAATGGACAGTAGATACGCCAAGGACTCTTCCTCTAAGAGTAGATTTACTCAGACAACCCCACTTCGACAGGTTTCACAAGAATACCCTCGCTCTGGGTCTGACTGCGTTCAGACTATCGAACGTCTGGTCAGAGCGAGGGATATTCTAGAGAGTGGCCAGTGCAGTGGCTAGAGCCAGAAGAACCTCCACAATCACAGTATATCAGTCGAAGTGGGACAATTTCTGGAAGTGGTGTAAGAACAGGAAAGTGTCTTCATCCAGTACCTCTGTGACCCAAATCGCAGATTTTCCTTCTATACTTGAGGAAGGATTTACGCTTGTCAGTTTCGACAATCAAAGGTTATAAGAGTATGCTAACCTCAGTGTTTAGACACAGGGACCTAGACATCTCGAATAACTTAGACCTTCGAGATCTGATTAGGTCATTTGGTACGAAGAAACAATCACAATGCAGGCCACCTGCTTGGAACCTTGATGTGGTCTTGAAGTATTTAACTTCTAGCAAATTCGAGCCTTTAGAGGAGGCCTCTCTGAGAGATCTTGCTAAGAAGACTATCTTTTTAGTAGCATTGGCAACTGCTAAAGAGTTAGTGAGCTCAGGCCATATCGAAGAAGGTGGGATGGAGACATGGCAACGCAGTGTGTTCATTCCAAGAAGGTTTCTTGGCCAAGAATGAGAATCCAGCTAATCCTTGGCCAAGATCCTTTGAAGTTTTGGGTTTGGCTGAGTTAGTGGGTCACGAGCAAGAAAGAGTTCTCTGCCCAGTGAGAGCGTTGCGGTGTTATATGGAAAGAACAAGAGGTATCAGAGGGAAGTCTGATGCTCTGTGGTGTTCAGTTAAAGACCCAGTAGACCCATGACGAAGAATGCTCTAGCCTTCTTCATGAGAGAGTTAATTAAAGAGGCTCATATGCTGTGTCAAGAGCAGAGCTTTGGTATTTTGAAAAGTGAAGGCTCATGAAGTCAGGGCAGTGGCGACTTCATTAGCTTTTAAAAAGAATTTAGCCCTCAAGGAAATTATTGAATCCACATATTGGAGAACTAATTCAATATTTGCGTCTCATTATCTTAGGGATGTTCAGACAACCTTTGATAATTGTCAGACACTAGGTCCATACGTGTCCTCTGGTACAGTATTGGGCAAAGGAGTTACTACCCCATAACCTTCTTTTAAGCTAGTTGATTTTATTAGGTGATGGTGTTTGTGTTTATTGGTTGTCTGAGAAAAGTGTGCGGTACTTTTCTCAGTCTTGTTAGTATTATCGGTGATGGTGTGTGTGTAGTTCAGGTGAATGATCGAGTACTAGCTTGAATGCCGTGGCATAAGAGGGCTGTACGGTTCTGTCAACACATTGGTCACGTCCAGTTGTCAGTTCCAGTCTTAGCTTCTTCAACATACAGGACACTTCCTTGTTGAGAGCTACTAAGGTTTAAGCAGGCTTAGAGGCAGGACCTATGAAGTCAGCTACCTTAGCAGGTAAGGAACCTGGAGTCTTAATAATATTTTAATAATATTTTTATACTCTAAGAATGTTGCTGTCCTTGACCCACCTCCAAATGTGTCAATCAGCTATATATATACCTGCCAGGTAAGTGTCATACATTAAAATGAAGTTTTTATGATAAAACAAAGTTTAATGTATACTTTACCTGGCAGGTATATATAATTTAATTCCCACCCGCCTCCCCTCAGGAGACAGGGTTCAGAGAAAATCTGGCCCAATTGGGAACGGTTCCTAGCGCTAGCGCCACGGTAACGGGGTGGTGGTTGCCTGAACTACTAATAGGTTACTAGCGTTTGCCGCGAGTTTTGAAAATTTCTGCCAGGTGGAACAGAGAATATAGCTATATATATACCTGCCAGGTAAGTATACATTAAACTTTGTTTTATCATAAAAAACTTCATTTTTACTTCAGGGGTTTCACATGTCTAGAAATCTGCCCTCTTGTTCTTGCCTTTTGATAAGGTTTACCTTTTCCCGCAAAATATGGTAAAAGATGTCCTGTTGGACCTTCAGAATAAGTCCACCACAAACTGGTTCATGCAGTCGGCCAGAAGACCTTAGGAGCCTATGGCTTAATCTCTCAAGTCATTCTCCCCTTTGCAGTCTCAGCCCTTTCGAGGGGGAAGAACAGACCACAGACCAGACCGAGAACTAACTTGCTTCTTTCTTCGAGACCAGTCAAAATGTCCTCTATTAAACCTTCCTCTAAGAAGTGATTCGTATGTCCTCTGTGCCCCTTTAGGTGCAAAGCTCCTTCATTTTAGGAGGGAATGGAGCTTCAGAGGGGCAGAACCCTGGGTAGTACAGGTATTGATCCCGCTCAAAGAGAAGCCCCCGTTAGCCACCTCACCATATGCTTTAACAGTGTACTACTACTCGGTAGGATCCAAGAGACATTCGGCCCTCTCACAAGAGGTAGAAGCACTTATTCACAAGAAAACATTTGAAGAGGTGTTAGATTACTGCACAGAAGGGGTATGCAACCAACTCTTCATAGTCCCCAAGTCATTTGAGGGCTGGAGGCCCATCCTTGACGTCAGTACTCTAAACTTCTTTGTTTTAAAGATGAAGTTTCACATGGAAACCAGTGCCTCAGTCATGTCCTCTCTACATCAAGGGGACTGAATGGTGACTTTGGATATGGAGGATGCGTACTTCCATATTTCCATTCATCCGGAGTCGAGGAAACTTCTTTGCTTCATGTTTTGGGACAAAGTTTTTCAGTTCAGAGCACTTTGTTTCGGTCTAATGTCGGTAACTCAAATATTTACAAGGGCACTAACTCCTCTTGCAAAGTGGCTTCACCTGTTGTAGATCAAAGTCTTATTTTACCTGGATCACTGGCTTCTTCAATTATCCTCAAAGGCACAGTGCATGGAGTACTTGAGGAAACTACTTCTTTGGACCCAAGAGCTGGGAATCTAATAAAATGTCCAGAAATTGGAGTTTATCCCAACACAAAAGATTCTGTATTTGAGCATGATTCTGGACTCTGACTTTTTGGGTTTTTCTCCCCACCAAGAGAATAAACTAGCCTTCAGACAGTCGAGAGTTTCTATATCTAAAGTCCTGTTCAGCACTACAGTGGATAATTCTGCCGGGAACTCTAGCTTCAGTGGAAACCTTCGTAAAACTAGGCAGGCTTCACATGCGTCAGCTTCAGTTTTACTTGAAGGTAGTATGGTCCAGGAAGATTCAGTAGGACTTGTTCGTCTTCCCCATTTCCGAGGAAATATAAGTGCACCTTCATTGTGATTGTCCTTAGACCAGACTTAAGGAAGGGAATTCACTGCGACCTCAGAACCCAGACCTGAAATTTTATTCAGAGGCATCGAATCTCGGATGGGGAGCCATTCTAGAAACTCAAAAGGTGATAGGCAAATGGACAGATGATCAGAAAGCTCTTCATATCAGTGTGAAAGAATTGCTAGCGATCTTTCTACGACTACAACATTTCTCTTGTCAGGTGTCTAGAAGGTTAGTAGCAGTGTTTGTGGACATTACAATAGTCGTGTCTTACATCCACAAACAGTGAGGGACTCACTATTTCACTCTACCAAACAGCAAGGGAGCTTCTTCTCTGGGCAGAAAAAAACAAGCACGTGACGGTCCTCACTTGTTTGTACAGGGAAGGTTAAATGCCCTCGTGGACAAATTAAGCAGACAAAATCAATTCCTTCCAAGAGAGTGGACATTAGACCTCCAAGTATGCAAGGGCCTTTGGAGACTGGGGACAACCAGCAGTGGATCTTTTCCCATTAAACAGCAAAGAATCACTGGCTCCTGATCATCTGTTCTCCAGTTATGGATCCTCTGGCATGGGCGACGGATGCCATGTTACTCGACTGGGACAGGATTAGACTTTTATTGCTTTCCCTCCGTTTGCCATGATAAGGGAGGTAATAAACAAATTCTCCATGCACCAGAATGTCTCCATGACTAGTCGCCCCATTCTGGCTGAGGAGGGAATGGTTTCCAGATCTTCCTCATCTACTGGTAGACTTGCCAAGACTTCTACCTCAAAAGAAGTTACTACTCAAACATCTGCACCTGTTCAGATTCATCAAGGAGTATACTACTCAAACAGCTGCACCTGTTCAGATTCATCAAGGACAATACGCTCTGTCTCTGTATCAGATGTCTGGTCAGAGCAAATGGCTTTTCGAAGCAAGCCACAGAAACCATTGCTAGAAGTTGACGATCTTCTACTAGCAAGCTCTACCAGGCAAAGTGGAAGGTATTGAGAAGTTGGTGTCGACAACATTAATGTCTCTTCTTCTGAGACCACTATAGCTCAAATTGTGGACTTTCTGCTTTTTCTGAAGTCCTCCGGAAAGTTATTGCTCACTACCATCCAGGGGTACAGGTCAGTGCTAAGCTCCATTTTCAAACACAGAGGTTTGGTATTCATTTCACCAACGACTTTAGCAACTAGCAATATAGTTATGGTACTAAAATGGTTCTTGGGTAACTTTGAATCCCTCCTCTCAGTACCACTCAAGAACCTTACAAGAAAAGACTCTCTTCCTTGGTAGCACTGGCAACGACCAAAAGAGCCCACAAGCTATAGGCGATAGATAAAAGAACAGAGTTCTCCCAATGAGTCGCTGTCTGCATCGTAGACCCAGAGGAGGAAGAGTGACTCTTATGCCCTGTAAGTGCTCTACATAATTTTTTGCAGAGAACTGAAAAGATCAGGTGACCTGCAAATAACCTTTGGTGTTCTGTGAAATCTTCCTGCCCGATGTCAAAGAATGCCATTTCCTTCTCTTTGAGGAGTCTAATAGTTGGGACACGCACTCAGCTGCAGGAGCATGTTTTACCTTTCATTAATACTAAGGCATATGAAGTCAGAGCAGTCGCTACTTCTCTCGTCTTTAGACATAATATGTCTTTAGAAACAATTATGCAGTCTGCATTTTGGAAATGTAGGTCGGTGTTTGCAGTGCATTTGAAAGGAAATCAAAACTTTTTTTTAGAATAGTTCTACGTTGGGTCCTTTGTCGGTGGTTGGCATGGTGGTGGGAGAGGAATCATAGGGGCAAGCTGTCCTTCTACTATCCTCTATCCTTGGTTAAGGTGCCGAGTTTTTGGGGGGAATCCTTGGGATACTAGTTGTCTGGAGTACCCTTCAGTATGTTATGGTAGGGTGGTATTTTGTTTTGTTTAAAGTGTAAGTGAAGCTGTTAGTTTTTATCACGTCTACACCCAGGATAAGGGCACCAAGTTTTCATCTTTGTCAGTCACCCAGTGTACCTCCATGCCTGCTAAGTTTTCCCACTAAGTAGGGGCAATCATTGGCCAAAACTACCACAGATAAAGGGAGTGCCAACCAGAGACAGTAATCATCTGCAGCGCTCACTTACCAGGTAAGGTACAATAAGTATTATGAAAAATACTTGCAGAATATCTATATTGAGTCATTACTTTTCATGTTAATGCCTTTAATATAGTAAATGTCCATGATTCCTATCTCTGTGAATATGGAATCAGCTATATGTAATTACTTGGTAAGTTGCATATGTAAAAAGGACATTTTATAATAAAATTAGATTTTACATATACTCCCCAAGTAATTACATAATCAGAATCCTTCCCTCATCCCCACGGATGGACATAGCAGACCAAACAAATTGGCTCTTTCTGCAGTTTTGTATCCATTGTTCCTGAAAGTGGGCGGGCCCTATTCACCTACAGTAGCAATGGTAACACCGTCACAAATTTGAATTTTGTGACTGCTGTGGTTGGAAGCTTTCAGCAATATGTAATTTCTTGCTTAGTATATGTAAAATCTAATTTTATTAAGAAAATGTATGATTTTTGGGGGGATGAAAATGAATTTGATGTATTGTATCATTGCCAGGCATGTAGTTTGATGTCAGGTAGTCAAGTTCTTTTTTCTAGAGTGAGTTAGTTGTGAAGGATAATTAAAATGACACCTGAACTAAATTTCATGTCAATCACAAATGGTAGAGGTTAACTGTAATTTATTTTGAAATGTAAAACAAATGTTTGGCGCAGATTCACTTCAGTTTTTATTGTTTGCAGGTTTTAGCTACACAGATGAAACATTTTAATGAGTCGAGAGATATAGACAAAATATCAAAACTTGAGGGAGAAGTCAGCGATGTAAAAGATGTTTTAGTTAAAAGTATAGGTAAGTACACATGCTAAATCACATTATAATTGAAGTAAAAGAGGCAAATTCGTTTTTTTGTGGTGAAAATTACTCTATCATTTGCTTCATCTTCAGCTACTTGGCACAGAGCTCTACAAGCCTTAAAATTGAAACAACTATCATTACTGAATGCTCTTGATAGTTACCTGCACTATGGAGGTAGGGTTAGTACAGCAATTGCTTTGGTTGTCATCCTTCTCTTATTTATGAAACTAGCTGGTTGTGTATACAAGTGCTACGAAGTTTGGATTTGTTTTTCTGGGTCAATGAATTGGAGTGTGAATTTTAATTTGTATTTGGCAATATGGATTCTTCTCAGTCTTCCTTATTAAAATCTGTTAGCTTTTGTATGGTAAGAGGTTGTGAGGCCAGGTTGGGTTAATTGAAGTAAGATACTCATGAAATGTGTATTAAACATTGAGGGGTGAATATTGATTTAGACAGCCATTGTGATCGTTGCAAGGATTGGTCTTTGGAAGAGGTAGGGAAGAAGATAAATTGCAGAATTAGAAGAAAGAAGGGTAGACTTAAAAAGAGGGTAAAGAAAACAGATATATTTAATTATTAACCCATTTCTTTCGCTTAACTTCATTTGCCCAAATCACTTCTTTTTGTTAGGGTAAAATACCCATCTAGTAACAATGGCTTTTTACGATTTTAAAATTTTTAAAGTAATTCTGCTCCATAATAAACACACTGGCGTTGCATTCAGCTTCTGCGTGCCTTCAATTGTTTGTTTAAATGGTTTCCGTGTGAAAAGTTATTTAATCTGTCTTTCCTTTTCTTGGGTTCTTTACTTATTACTTATTTGTTTGCAAAATCCTCATGTTTATTTAAATTCTGCCATTTGCCAATAGTAAGTTGATGCATTTTGGCAAAATTAATCTCTTACATGCACCTAAGATCCAAGTGTAAACATGTCAACAATCATTCTCTCTCTCTCTCTCTCTCTCTCTCTCTCTCTCTCTCTCTCTCTCTCTCCTCTCTCTCTCCACACACACACACACACTATCAATTTCTTTGATTATCCTTTTAAAATGTGAATAAAATTGATTTGTTATCAACCTTTGCCTACTGTGACCATTTCAGTTTCCTCAAAGGCTTCCAGTCTCTCCTCCCTCCATCCCTCAGCTGGCTGTGCGCCATTTTCACCAAACAGTTCATAAATCATACAATGAAACAAAAATTTTACTTCATATGATGTATGCTTTATACTTTACACTCTTAATTTAACTTTTGACCACATTAATAATAGAAAAGATATGAAAAGGGGAACTTTTGGGTTGGCTGGAACAAACTATCCTGATTCCCTTTATTTTTTATGGGGATATTTGTTTCATAATTTGGAATAATCGTTTTTATGCATGACACTTACCTGGCAGGTATATATATAGCTATATTCTCTGTCGCACTGGCAGAAATTTTCAAAACTCGCGGCAACTGCTAGCTCCCGTGGCGCTGGTGCTTGGAACCATTCCCATTTTCATCAGATTTTCTCTGCCAGCCGAACCTTCAACATCGTTGTGGGTTTCCTGCTAGATTTTCTATCTCGTTTGCCGACTTTTCGCTGCTTTTGGAATGCTGTTTTGGTATCGTATTGGAACGTTGGCTAGGCAATCGCTTTTGGATTTTTCTTTGAATTATGTCTGATTCCGGTATTGTGTTTAGAGTATGTGTGATAGAAGGATGTAAGGTTAGACTACCGAAATCTTCGGTAGACCCTCACACTGTGTGTAAGAAGTGTAGAGATTTTGTGTGTACTTGGGAGAATAAGTGTAATGAATGTGAGAATTTGACTGAGAAAGAGTGGAAAACTCTCACTAAGTATGTTGAACGACTGGAGAAAGATCGTGTTAGGAGATCAGTATCTTGGAGTGAAAGATCGGGTTCATCTAGCAAAGCCTTCTGAATGGCTCTATTACTGTTTTCTTTCTCCAGTCTTTCCTTACCAAGTAGAAAGCTGTAGCTCCCTCTCCCCAGGTTCTACCTGCGCCCGCTGCTGTATCTGAGGAGACGATGGATTTGCAATATGTGAAACTGTTTGCTGCCCTTGCTTCGTTGGGCGATCAGATTCAGCGATTAACTGATAAAGTGGGTGTGTGATGTTAGTGACAGTGTTGTGGAGGGGGCGGTGACCGTCTCTCTCGTGCTCCTAGACCTAGACCGCTTCCAAAGCTCCCAGACCCAAGGGAGAAGGAAAGTCGACAGTCGAAGGGAGGCGAGAGGGGTTTTCACACGATCAGTTGTCCCTTCAGGCAGTCCTGTTGTTGCGTCCCAGGCTGCAGCAGTACGCCATAGAAAAGGCGTTACTGGGAAGTGTTTGTCCTCCTCCGATAGCTCTGCGTCATGCAGGAAACGGCGCTATTTGGAGGAATCGCGTCCCCTCAAGAGGACATGGAGACCATCCCCGTCTCAGGATGAACTTCGCTACGCTCAAGAAGGATGGAGTAGTCCCGAGATTTTTTCGTCCAGTTCAGATGACGACGCAATCCCCATCAAGAGGAAGAGAACGTATTTTTCGAAAGAGGACGCAGGACGTTCGGTTGGCGGCATTTCTCCAGTTAGAGATTCTCCTTCGTTGTGTGTTCGCTCCCCTTTCTCCTCTCCGTCTCGTAGACCTCAGGACCGCTCTCCTCCGCGTCCCAGCTCTTCTCGTCTTCGCTCTCCTCCTTCTCGTTTGACCCGTCAGGAAGCGGATCCTAATAAGGATTTTTTGAGGGAGATGCAAGCTACGTTGGCTGATCTTGTCAAGTCTTGGGAAACACCCGATCAGTCTTCCTCCAGACGTAAAGACGAGTTTCTTCCCATCAAGTCCTCCAAGAGGACGCAGGACAAGATTTTGCCGCCTTCCTCTCGCCCTTCGAAGTCTCGGGAAACAGGACGCAGTTTTCCGTTGAAGATAGACGAGCCGATTTCAACAGCTCAGGACGCAAGAGGAAGCTAGAAGAACGTCGGATGGACCGCAACTCACGCTTTGGATGCAAGACATAGACGGCAGGACTTTGATCCGTCCTCCTCTCGACCAGACCGGGACGCTTTTCGTAAGGACGCGATCCCTCAGTCTCATTCCAGCAAACAAGTTTTGGAGGCGGATTCTGCTTGTAGTCTGGAGCAGGACTTGGGTATCCAAAGATATTTCTTCAGCTGAAGAGGATGTGGAAGACTTTATTTCTGAAGAGGAGAGAAATGCTGAAGCTCCTTCTTCGGACTGTAAGAGACTGACTACTTGCCTCCTGTCTCTTTTCGAGGGGGAGTTTCAACCTTCAGCACCGCTGTCCCCCCTTTCGCAGTTCACGAGGACCAAAACCCCCAAGAATTCCTCCTTCTTGAAGATGACTCTCTATCACGGCAAAGAAAGCTCTTCACCGGGTTAATGCTTGGTTGAAGGAAAAGAGGGAAGCAGGTAAGACTTCTTTTTGCTTCCCTCCAGCCAAGTTGGCGTCGAAGTTGGGTGTGTGGTATGCTACGGGGGAAAGTCTTGGCCTGGGAGTTCCTGCCTCCTCCCAGGGGGACTTTTCCAATATCGTCGATAGTGCTCAGTTACATGCCTTACACTCGGCCAAGATTTGGTGGACTTCTTCGGAGTTTGACCATCTGTTGAAGGGCATTTTCATACATTCAACTTACCTGTCAGATATATACATAGCTATATCGACTCCGTCGTCCCCGACAGAAATTCGAATTTCGCGGCACACGCCTACAGGTAGGTCAGGTGATCTACCTGCCTGCCGCTGGGTGGCAGGACTAGGAACTATTCCCGTTTTCTAATCAGATTCTCTCTGTCGCTGGGAAGGTAAACATATGTTTTGCTTTCCCTCCGTGATTTGATTTTCGTGTTTCATCGCCATCGATCTTCTGGGCCGACCTTTTTACAGGGAAGTACTGGATCGGTGGGTTTGGCATACGTTTTTAATAACTTTTTAATACTTTTTAATAACTTTTAATGAATTAACTTCGAAGTTTTTTCGAAGAATAGAGTATGTGTAACTACCGAAGTTTTCGGTAGACAATTACATAGTTTGCAAGAAAGGGAAATATAAATATTTATTCATTGATAAAGTGTAATAAATGTTAGAATGATTGAGGAAAATAAGGTAACTTCCATATTTGAGGAAGTCAGAAAACATAGAACTAGATATGCTTTCTTTAGAAGCTTTAATAGCCCTCGTTCTGACAAGCAGTTAGAATATTAACAGTACTAGTAGTGTGTTTCCTCATCACCTTCTTACTTCACAGAAACTACAAATTCATTTGCAATTTGAAGATAAAGGAATGTAGCTCAAAAGATACGAGCTATTATAAGGTAAGAAGTGATTATAGTGTTCCCCATTGCATTAGAGGGTGCGTCTGATCGGCTCTGTCTCGCTCCCAGGCCTAGACCTCTTCCAAGCTCCCTGGCCCGGAGGAGAAGGAATGTCGAAAGCCGTACGGAGGTTATGGAGAACCCCCACCGTTCGGCGTCCCCTCGGCAGGTTCTGTAGAACGTCCCAGACTGCCAGGGATAGCCATTGGAAAGGCATCCTAATTCAATGTGTTCCCCTTTTTATTATCGTCTTGACGAATAAGGAGTAAAACATTCAACGGCGTAGATTAGATTAAATGAAGATGCAAGATAATCTCGTCTGGCTATCGGAACCTCAGAAGAGACGGAGAAAGGAGAAGTATATGAAAATATATCTATTCTGAGAAGAACGAATTAGATATTAAAGAATATTTGTTGATCGAATGAATTATATGGATCTCGTTTAGTGAGTACACATATATATAATTTTTAAGCTTCTAGCTCCTTGGGCATGAAGCTCCGTAACGAGGCTCAATGCGCCTAAATGCGTCTGAAACAAGGCGCAAAGCGCCTGAAACGAGGCGCAAAGCACCTGAAGGGCCTGAATATGGGGCGCCCAAACGCCGCCTGAAAGACTATGAACCAGGATCTTTCTTCGGAAATGGAAGTTCTTCTCATTCAGAAGAAAGGGAGGGCTATGTCGAAAATGGAAGTATTGTCGAATTCTAGCAAGAACAAATGTACAAGAGATCGGAACCTTCCGCAACACAGGGATCTTCCAAGAAGGTCGGAAGATTTGCCAGACTTCGAAATAACCTACCAGACGATACAGAACTTTTCCCACCAGGCTGAGGAATCGCCTTTCAGATGCTCTGGAAACTTTTCCAAAAACAAGAAAACTTTGCCAAGGCGATACGTCTTCTAGGATCCAGGAGTATTCTGATCACGATACTCCTCCCAGGCGCCAGGAGTATTCGGAACGCGATACTCCTGCCAAGCACCAGGAGTATTCCAGACGAGCACGATACTCCTCCCAGGCGAACAGGTAGTATTCGGAACGGGTACTCCTACCAGGCGCCAGGAGTATTCTAGGCAAGATACTCCTGCTTAGCGCCAGACACTTTCTCCTACAAGAAGAGCTGACAACCGCCGAGAGTCCTCCAGGCGAAGGGTGAAAGACATTCGAGGCTTCTCCTGATAGGGACGGGAGTTGTCGCGCAGCGGCCGTTGCCCTTGTCAGGATCGTCTTAATGCAATAAAGGCAAGAGCAAGTTCGGTTTTTCCAGGCAGGGACTCAAGATGTAGCACAGGCTGCCGTAGCCCTTGTCAGGTTAGAGTCGGTACTGCGAATAGCCCTTCACCTTTCGAAAGGAAGCGCTCTCCTTCGGTTGCTCAATCTTGCCCCAAATTGAGGAATGGAAGATAGAGCAGAATTGTGAGAATTAGTTCAGTATTAGTAAGAGGATATTAAAATCATCCTCCTTCTAAAATAGATTGCAACCAACCATTTACAGAAAGAGGGGCAATCGTTTGGAAGTTGAACAAGATTCGTACGAGCTCTCATTCATTGATTAGAGGCTCTTCCAGATAAGAAAGGCGTAAAATACGGACTTATCTCCAAGATAATAAAAGCTGGAGAGATTATTCTCTTCGATCCTCGGTTGTCATTTGCAATATCTTTCGACTAATACTCATTCGGGATTATTGACGAAATGAACGAAGAGAGTAAGATTTCTATTCTTTCTCCGCATGTCGGAAAGGAAAGAGTGTCGTAGAAGGCTTGCTGTATATGACTACTGAATGACAAGTCATAATACGCATACCATAGTTGCCTTTTCTGTTCGCTACGGAATTGTCTATATCCTTACAGGATTTTCCTTAGTAAAGACTCGCTTAAAAGGTTTGTTACGACAATACCTATTCCAGCCTCGGTATTTAACAAAGGTTGTTTGCCTGCAAAATTTGCATTATTGAGAGCTTTCTTAGACTCGAGAATAATTTTATTATACCCATTCATTGAAGGGAGTAACTGGCAACTCAGAATGAATGCAGCCAGGCAGTGAACGACACGGCTGTAATTGTGAGCCAATCTAGTACCATCCGGTTTCTCGGTCGTGAACGGTTGGTTACATCTTTCTCTCCTAAAGGATCGAATGCTTCACCGTATATTCCCCATACAATCAGGGACTTAACACGAATTGAGGGGAGTTTTTTAGGCAAACATGAATAACATCGTATTCGTTTTGCTAAGGATATCTCTCTGCCTCGGCGAGGAAAGAATGTAGTAGGAAATTCACCTTAAGATAAGATACGCTTAAGCCTTATGCACAACACCGTGGGTTAATTACAGCGTTCCTACTATACCTTTACAAGAGTTTCCTAGATGAATGCTGTTTACCACAATGTGATAGGATTATAAAGAATTTTAATTCGGCAGAGCACGATTTAACATTCATTGGAAAGAGTTGTCAGACCCTGCGGAAAATATTCACAGATATCTTCGCAGGCAGAAGATGAACGACCTTCTTATAGATTGCTTCCTTTTCCTCGAAACAAGAGAGGTAGCAAGATACGCCATCTTTAAATTAAATAGGGGAATAAACTTTAGTCTTTTTTTTCCCCTAGTTGTATATATTCTTAACACATATTTAAAATAAATGGGGCGTTCTAAGGAAGAAGATGAATGCATCATTTGGCAATAAAAGGTTGGATTCACAGAAGTCACGTTCTTCTTTCAGCATGTGTCGGAAGGTTTTTCTAAGAGATTTGATCGGAATCTATTATAAATATTTGGACCTGAAAAACCTATTCACTCTGAGTCTGTCTGCGTGCAGACTGACCAGAAGTAAATATGAATGAGAGTTTTATTTTCCAAAGGGAAGCTTGATAATTCCTTTAAATATGTTAAAGACATAGAGTTGCTGCAGATCGTGATAGATAGAAAGGGGTAAACTGTCCTCTTCCGATACCTCTGTGAACCACATAATGGTTTTCTTCCCTTCTTTCAGAGGGAAGAATCACCTTGGTAATTTATGCTATCAATGAACACAGTGAAAAGATATATTCTGTCTAGACAAAGAATATTAGAGATAGTAGAGAATTAAGATCTTCGGGATCAGATACAATACCTCTATACGATAAGAGTAAGAGATCTTATACTTAGAATGGGATCCTAATTTGGGCCCGCAGATTCCGTGTTCCGACAAGATGGAACTGCTCCTAATCAAAATGTTTCTCTTGGTCCTAAACGATCAAAAGGACAAGTGAAAATTTTGGGCTTTAGAATCTGGAATCAAATTCTATGACGACTCGGCAATGGGTTCTGGCCAGCATAGTATGTTTGGCAAGAGAACTAAAGCCTTTTATTCCTGGATCAACGCTTTTAGATAGAGGTTTGCGTTTGTCCGGTGTAATGTAGTGACATTGTCATCTACAGAAGAAGAAAAGTTTAAACGTTTACTGACAGAGTCTTTGGAACGCGAGAAGGGCTCAAACTACTTCCAAAAGGTTCAGAGAGATACATTCAAGAGCTAGAAATCAAACCAATTTCAGCTCAGAATCTCTTTAAATTCCAAGCTCATTCCCTTCCTTCGGGCAAGGATAGGGAAGCTTCTGCAACGAGAAAACTCATCAACATGTAGGAGAGAAACTCGTTAGCAACGGAAGTATGCAATAATGATCCTCCTCGGAGGAAGACTTGTATCTTGGACTTTTGAGATTTCCTATTGTCTACTGGATGGAGCGGACTAAATTGTGATGAATGTGCAGGAGCAATTAGCGTCTTTGGTAGGAGTACTTTCTAAAGATCCTACTCGTAAAAAGGATGACAGACTTCTGATTAAGAGATCCAAATACCGATCTCCTGTCGGGGCGCGACGAACCCTACAGGGGAGTTGTCGCACAAGCGGCCATCTCTGGGGAGCGATGCGTTAGGCAGGCGAGACGTGGGAAAGGAAGTAACTCCTGCCAAGCGTCTGGCGCCAACTAGGAGCCAGGCGCCAAGTAGGCGCAAAGAGCCTGACTTTAACTGTAAGATCGTTCTAAGGCCAAGATCTTCATCAAGCAACAAGATCCAACTGGAGAAGAGAGAACTCCTGATAGGAGTATAGCCGCCCGCTAAGCGCAATATACTTGCCATTCGAAAGGCCATTCCATGAGCGATACTCCTACCAAGCCACAGGAGGTATTCGGAACTAGATGCGCCTTCCATAGGCAGGGAGTATTCTGGGAAGAGATAATCCTGCCAGGCGCCTTGAGTACTCTGACCTCGATACTCCTCCCAGGAGCCAGGAGTATTCTAGACTTTTTACTCCTACCAGGCGCCCAGGAGTAGTCGAAGCGCGCATGTGCCTACCAAGCGCCAGGAGTATTCTGAGCTTAATACTCCTAACAGGCGCCAGGAGTATTCGGAACGCGATACTCCTGCCAAGCACCAGGAGTATTCCGATGAGCACGATACTCCTCCCAGGCGCCAGGGAGTATTCGGAACGTGATACTCCTACCAGGCGCCAGGAGTATCCGATCACGATGCTCCTCCTAGGAAAGCGATTCTTCTGCCAGGCGCCAGGAGTATTTCCGAGCACGATACTCCTCCCAGGCGCCAGGAGTATTCGGAGAGTGATACTCCTGCCAGGCGCCAGGAGTATTCAGAGGACGAGGGAGTATCCCGATCGCGATACTCCTCCCAGGCGCCAGGAGTATTCGGAGCGCGATACCCCCCTACTCCTGCCATGGCGCCAGGAGTATTCTGAGCTTAATACTCCAACAGGCGCCAGGAGTATTCGAAGCGTGATACTCCTGCCAGGGCCAGGAGTATTCGAAGCGCGATACTCCTGCCAACGCCAGGAGTATTCGAAGGGCGATTTACTCCTGCCAGGCGCCAGGAGTATTCGAACGCGATACTCCTGCCAGCGCCCAGGAGTATTCTGAGCTTAATACTCCTAACAGGCGCCAGGAGTATTTGGAGCGAGATTGCGCTCAGGATGCGCCTTCCCAGACGGCAGGAGTATTCGAAGAGTTTTACGACTGTCAGGCGCCAGGAGTATTCTAAACAGGATACTCCTCGCGCCAGCCAGGCGCAAGCCAGGCGTTAGGCTTCATCCAGATGAGATCCAGTTCAAAGAAAGTCCTAGTCTTCTTTGAAACAATGGTGATCTCTAAAGCACTTCATAAGTGACTTGATGATACCTTCAAACAGCTGAGAATTTAAAAAGCTCATGAAGTGCGAGCTTTCCAAATCTTCTTGTTCTTTTCGTAACAATATGTCAGGAAGACATATTAGCTTTAACATATAAGAGATGCAAACTATGTGTTGACTGTATTACACGAAGGACTTCAAGTTAAACCTACGAGAGATTCTTCTCTTGGTTTATACGTATCAGCGGGATACGTTGCTGGGATAAGGAGCCGACACTGATCTTTAACAAGGAGTTGAATTTATTTTAACTCAATGATTTTTATTGGAGGTTTGAAAGGAGTTTGGGGGATAACTCTCTTTCAATTTAGCGCGAACCTCAGGTTAGGAACAGGTGATCGGGATCGGTGTTGCGCTCCTTAAATAAGTGCGTGTTGTCATATAAGCGGATGTGCTCCCATTGACAAACGCCAGTTAGGTTCTGTCGAGTAAGTGGAAGAGACCCCATCGACAGATCCACAAGAACTCTTGGCCACAGATCACTATCTCGTAAGGCTCTTGAGATGAAGCAGACTCCTATGCAATAGCTAGGAAGTCAATCCTTCGTCTAGAAACACAGAGGAACTAAGGTCTATAAATACCTACAACATATGTTTGTTTACCTGTCTAGTCAGTAATTAGCTGTCTCTTGCCCTCCACCAAAGGGTGTCAATCAGCTATGTATATATCTGACAGGTAAGTTGAATGTATGAAAATGATATTGTTATGATACAATAAAGTTTCATACATACTTACCTGGCAGATATATACAATTAAAGACCCACCCAGCCTCCCCGCAGGAGACAGGTGGAAGAGAGAATCTGATTAGAAAACGGGAATAGTTCCTAGTCCTGCCACCCAGCGGCAGGCAGGTAGATCACCTGACCTACCTGTAGCGTGTGCCGCGAAATTCGAATTTCTGTCGGGGACGACTTGGGGAGTCGATAGCTATGGTATATATCTGCCAGGTAAGTATGTATGAAACTTTATTGTATCATAAACAATATCATTTTTTCACACTTTCGAAGTTTTCAACTTCCTCGACTGGGGGCTTTGGCTCGTACCTTGGAAGGTAAAGGCTCTACTGAGTTGGAAGTTCCGAGGAGTATTATGTCCTGTATGGACAAAGCCCTGAGAGATGGGGCGAACGAGCTTGCATCCCTCTTTACGGCAGGGGTCTTGAAGAAGAGGACTCTCCTGTGCTCGTTTGCAGCCAAAGGAGTGTCGAACGCTTAGAAGTCAGAGTTGGTTTTCTCCCCACTCTCGGACCAACTTTTTCCATCAGAGATCATCAAGGACATCTCCCTTTCTCTTACTCAGAAGGCAACTCAGGACCTTCTGACTTCGTCAGTGAGAAAGTATTTGCCTCCCAAGATTGTGTAGAAGACACCAAAGGAGTCAAGACCGACGCAACAGGCCTTTCGGGGTAGACCGTTCTCTTGCCCCTCTTTTAGAGGAAAAAGAATATCTCCTAAAAGAGGATCGAAAACTATAACCAAACAATGATTCTCAAGTCCTCCAGGCTGCTGTTGGGGCCAGACTCCTGGGGTTTTGGGAAGTCTGGCGAAGAAAAAGAGCGGATCCCTGGTCCGTCAGTGTAGCCCAGGAAGGTTACAAGATCCCCTTCCATAAGAAGCCACCTCTTACCACCTCTCCAAGAGCCCTCGGGGCTCATTACAACGATTTAGAGAAGAAAGAGGCTCTGTGGGAGCAAGTCTTCAGCATGCTCAGAAAAGGGGTCATAGAACCTGTTCTGGACCACTCGTCTCCAGGATTTTACAACCGTCTTTTCCTGGTACTGAAATCTTCGGGGGGATGGAGGCCAGTACTGGATGTGAGCCACCTAAACTTGTTCGTGGAAAAGACAAAGTTTACGATGGAAACGAACGATTCGGTGCTGGCAGCGGTGCGTCCAGGGGACTGGATGGTGACCCTGGACCTTCAAGACGCATATTTCCATATTCCCATTCATCCAAGATACAGAAAGTACCTAAGGTTCGTTATCCAGAACAGGGTCTTTCAATTCAGGGCCCTTTGCTTCGGGCTTTGCACAGCTCCACAGGTGTTCACAAGGATTATGTCGAATGTGGCGAGGTGGCTGCACCTATTAGGGATCAGAGCCTCACTCTACCTAGACGATTGGCTGATAAGTTCCCAGTTGAGACAACAATGTCTGGAGGACTTAAAGTTAACCTTAAGCTTGACGAAGGAGTTAGGTCTGATGGTAAACCTAGAAAAGTCGCAATTGATCCCCAGACAGGAGCTAGTCTATTTGGGGATTCTGATTTCCTCAGCGACTTTTCGGGCTTTTCCATCCCCCGACAGGCAAGTCCTATGCCTTCGGAAGGTACAAGCCTTCCTAGAGAAAGACCAATGCTCTGCGAGAGATGGATGGAGAGCTTACTGGGGACACTCTCTTCGATAGAGCTTGGTTCGTTCTCTAGGAAGGCTTCACATGAGACCCTTGCAGTTCTTCCTGAACGAAGTCTGGCCAAGAAGATCGCAACCGGATTCCTTCCTGTTTCAAATTCCCATCAAGATCAAGGAGGAATTGAAATGGTGGCTAACTCCGGGAAAGTTAGCAGAAGGTACATCACATCGCTCCAACAGAAGAACCCAGACCTAGTATTATTCTCGACGCCGCCTCGGACGCAGGGTGGGGAGCGGACACTAGGTCATCAAGAAGTGTCCCAGGCCTCTGGAACAAAGAAAGAAAGCGTCTTGGGCATATAAACAGGAAGGAACTGATGGCGATTTTCTTGGCTTTGAAGGCGTTCAAGGTCTTGGCTCCGCGACAAAGTAGTGCAGATCAACGCAGGACAATACCCACGCTCTGGCGTACATCCGCAAGCAAGGAGGGACTCATTCCGTGTCTCTGTGCAATCTGGCGAAAGAAGTCCTTCTTTGGGCAGAGAAAGAGAACGTCACCCTGCTCACCAGGTTCATTCAGGGGGAGAAGAACGTCAGAGCGGACCTGCTGAGCAGGGAAGGGCAACTACTTCCGACGGAATGGATGCTACATTAAGAGGTATGCCAGAGCCTGTGGAAACTGTGGGGCCGTCCAGTAGTGGACCTCTTTGCGACTGCAATGACAAAGAGACTACCAACCTACTGCTCTCCAATCCCAGATCTTCAAGCAGTCGCGGTGGATGCCTTCCTGTTAGATTGGACGGGTCTGGATGCTTACGCCTTTCCTCTGTTCAAGATAGTAGGAAAGGTCATGAAAAAGTTCAGGGAGAGTTTCGGGACAAGACTCACTCTCATTGCTCCCTACTGGCCGGCCCAAAATTGGTTCACAGAGGTACTGGAATGGACATTGGACACACCAAGAACACCCTCGCTCTGGTCTGACTCGTTCAGACTATTGAAAGACTTGTCAGAGCGAGGGGGTTTTCTTATAGAGAAGCGGCCAAAGCAGTTGCTAGAGCTCTAAGATCCTCAACAATCAAGGTGTTTCAGTCGAAGTGGGAGACCTTCCGTAAGTGGTGCAAGAAGGAGAAGGTTTCTTCATCCAGTACCTCTGTGACCTAAATTGCAGACTTCCTACTGTACTTGAAGAAGGAAGTAGGTTTGTCAAATCAAACTGTCAAGGGGTACAGGAGTATGCTGGCCGCTGTGTTTAGACACAGAGGCTTAGATATTTCCAATAACTTGGATCTTAGAGACCTCCTCAGGTCTTTTGAGACAAAGGAGGAGCGTCAATGCAGAGCCCCTTCTTGG
>NC_087201.1:77660934-77700934 GCF_015104395.2 Macrobrachium nipponense | reverse complement strand
CGAGTACTCACAGGTTGATTTTCAGACCTTAGAGGACCGCTGTGTTATCCCGTTTCTAAGTTATCTGCATAACCTTAAGATATGAACACAATAAAGGTTTATCAGATCAATTCATATTCACCATCCACAAAACTGAAACATAGGAAAAAATTAAATAAATCGAGGGATATTTGAACGCATTTGATAAACGTAAAGTTAAAATTAATTTAATAACTAAAAGTTAAACATATCAAAGAGTAACACACATAAGTGACAAATGAAATTAATCACTCAAGGGGAATTGTAATCAATGGCACTCAAATGAAACAAATTACGACAAAATTAAAAGATTCAGGGCAATCGCCCTTTCTAAATCCACACACATCACTACACAAAACACTAAGTATAACAGCTCACCTCAAAAGTTGAGCCAAGAAGCTGTTCGTTCCGTCCTGCATTCGGGTTTTGTTGGGGAAAAGAGACAAGTTATTCAATTACCACGAATGTAGAACTGACGTACAAGGTTTTCATGAACATAAAAAACTCTACAATAATTATCAAGTTCGTTGTCAAAAATAAATTCCAAATATAATAGTGTGCAACTTCAACATATTTATTAAATGTAGTGAATTAATTGGTGGTGTGTGTCAATACAATTTTGGGCGATATCACGCCCATACAGTGTACTACGCACATACGCATACACACCCACAGAGGGGCACGCAAAGGAGCGACCAGAGGGCCGAACTACTACCCCTCTTTCCCCTCCGATCTCTTGACCTCTCCTAATGGCTTCTCTGGCGAGAGCACAAACAAGACCCAGTGACACCAACTCTTACTATACGTAATATGCGCAATACATTCACCAAGAACAATTTCACATATATAAAGACAAATGAATTATCATAACTAAAATAGTAACTATACTTCGTTACTAAAACGCCTACTGACGTTTATGTCAAAAGACTTCGTCTTTGTGTAAAACCATCCTTTCGGTGCTAACCGCACCACAGATACTACGTACTAGAACATAGCAAAATCAGATAAAATAATGTTAAGAGTGTCATTCTTGAATAGATGTGGTTCTTTCACCCTTATTATGTCATGCAATGTAGACGTACATATCTTTACAAAATATATGGGCATGCGAATATATTTGGTTTTCACATGAATACAAATACAGTAACATAGTTCCTGTCTGTCGATTACCTGACAGACGGCAATACGCAGTGAAAATCAATCAATAATTTCTTATGAGACAGACACTAATACTATAATAAAAGACAAATAGCATGGAAACAAGTGAATGCACAAAACATTAGAAAATAAAATCGTTGTGAGAGGAATTCCTCACAGACTATTCGGTGAATAAAATTAAACTGATATTAAGTCAAAAGACGAATATCAGTTTACTTTTCGTTCGCTATGATTTAAAATTAATAATTTCAACTCTGCTTTATACCAAAGGAGATGCGATCTTTTGCACCGGATTCATAACACAGTTATGTTCATATGCGAGCTAAAAATACCAAGGTTAGACCTTGAAAAATTACAATCCTGTTACAGTGCAAACAAACATAATACCCCCTACTTCAGCAGTGTACGAATATGACGTTATAATGTACACAGTAACAGAAATTTATGAAGTGAGAACCATAACCGAAGTATAAATTCTTGTTGTAGTGTAAGTGTTCTGTTTAAAAACACCTGTCATCGATTCCCTTCATCGGTTATAGGAGAAAAGTTATAGGATATAAGAACTTTCTTTTATTTGAAATATAACAGGTCTTTGTATTTAATTCAATCTATAATAATACTTTAGTGACAAGAAAAAGGAATTATAAAGGGTTTATAAAAAAAGAAATGAATCCATATCACACACCTAGTATCCGAACACGCGATCTAGGGAGTCTGTTTGTAAACAAAAGCCCCCATATCACCCCCTTCCCCCAAATGCCCTTAAAACTTCCTAAGTTAACCAACCACGTTTCTCTTAATCAAACAGTCAAACAGAAGCTCGGTCATGGTCGTCAACAAGTGTTTGTGTCTTTTGACGGGGCTGTGTATTTCCGTGCTCTCATTTCAGTAGTTTGGACAGGCTGTAGCATTACTGAAGTAAGTGCGCTTACAGTAAACAGTACTAGGATTAAGGTACCTACCTATTAGCTAACTTGAGACGAAGGTGCTGCTAGGTAGCTAGTTTAGCTAGCCTGTAACCTATTATCCTAGTCCGTCTATTATTTCAGCCCAGTGTTACCTATTAGTCGCTTTCTCTACAGTTACATATACCCTATACATTTCTCAGAAGCTAGAATAAGTTAGGTATTTGAGGTAAAAGTTTACTTTAAACCTAGGTACTACCTACCTATTGTATACTTTGGATTCATCTACTAGAGCTATATTTTCGTAATCTTTAATGTGTACTTTTGAAAGTTTCTGATGTTCTTTTCTTTAGAAAATGACCTAACTAACCATAACTAACCTAACCTAAGGGATGAGGTCTTTACCTTAGTGCATGTTAGTAATTACTTAGTTTGAAAACTATCTACCTATAGGGTAACCAACCGCAGACAATCCATCGTCATCGCGTGGCCAGGCCTTATTCACTCGATATATACTAACTGGTAAAACAAGAAAACAATTACATCTTTAAGCATACCATTCAAAAGGTTGAAGTTTCATCAACATGATGTGATATATGAAAGCCCCATACGAACTAAAATAAGCATGTACTTAAGCTCATTGTAAAATAAGTTTTCAAGGCAGTTTTGAAATCCAATATGGCGGCAATCGTGTGACTGGCCGTTCTAACCATAGACAATCCACCATCTTTCCTAACCTTCCCAGCACTCATTTGAACAATGTTAGCTTATATAGCCTATGTAATGTTTATTGATCTTACTCAAGATTGCAGTTTTAATCAGCACAATAAAACAACATTTTGTTGCCTATATTAGTGAAAGTATGAAACTTTTTATTCCCAAGGTCATGGTTTGAACTGAAATTCATTTTTACCTTATAATCAGTGGTTTTATCCTTACTGCCATCACAACTGAAACTCCACAGTGCTTATTTGATTTTGATTATAAACATTTTGGTCTTAATTCCCTCCAAATTGCACTTGAACCATGTTGCTGTTCGTGGTTCCTAAGCACTCACTCCACAAACACGGTTACGGGCAGCAGACAACTACACTGTTTATGAGGTGCAAAGCTTTATTCCCTTAATTGTGTACTTTACTCATTATTTAGTTTGACTTTACTTTGTTACTTTAAAATGTTTATTTAATTCATGTCTATTATCCCTTTTTTGCAACCAAATCAACCCCGAAAAATTACAAATATTTCTGATGTACTTACGAGCAGATGACACGACGAAAAATGACTCATCGTTGCCAATCTAGTGGAGCTTCACACACACGCCGATGCATTTACAAACTGTTTCCATGAATTCTAGTTGTCATAGTAATGCAGTAATGATAAAATTGCTGTAATATTTATATGTACTACAAATAGATACGCTAATTTCACTTATTTCCCCGGTTTTGTGTAAGTCTTATACTACATTGATAAACAATTGAAGAGCGCAAAACGCCGCAAAGAATTCCGTAGTTCCCTTGGATAAGTAGTGGTTGGAAGTCGTGTTTACGATTGTTGTGATGAAAGTGCCCCAGCGTCTATGGGTACAAGTGGTGTGTGGATTTAGCACAGGAAATGGGAAGTTTGTTGACACAAGCAACTCCCCAAACATCGAGATGACGTCAATCTTCTAAACATTTTTAATTGTAAGTAAAAATTTTGAAAGCGTCATGGGGTAGTGTGCACTGCGTTGGCCAAACTTTTCATTACCCTC
Organism: Macrobrachium nipponense; assembly: GCF_015104395.2. Lineage (NCBI taxonomy): Eukaryota > Metazoa > Arthropoda > Malacostraca > Decapoda > Palaemonidae > Macrobrachium > Macrobrachium nipponense. Next base: position 77,697,103 of record NC_087201.1, on the reverse strand, counting down.
TGTTTAAATCTTAAAATATAGCCTTAATTTCTAACTTTGGAGAAAATACTTACTTGGAAAGGAGAGTAGAGGTCTTGAGCTCCAACTATCACCACCAACTCATGACTGTTGACCATCTCCGGTGTTAGTACGTGTTAAAGTACTTTTTCGGAGGGATGCCAAAAACGCGGTGGTCGGTGAGTTGGCCAGTCCAGTCAGTTGTTTACCCTACCTACTAAACTTAACCAATTCTAAATAGCATTAAGAACTAGGTTACCTATGAGTGGAATTAATGTCCTTGTTTTCCACTCTGTGTTTTCCCACACCAAAACCCTCTTTCCCTTTGTGGTCCCCCAAATTGTTGGCTGGTGGGATTGGCTGTCTCTATTAGCCTAGGTATGGGAAGCAACCGAGTGGACTACCAGGGCCAGTCTTCCCCGCTCATTGACCCACCTTCCAGAAAACTTTATTTAACACGTCCTGACACCGGAAATGGACACTGGTCATGACTCGTCGGTTGTGGAAGCAACACCTCGAGACCTCTACTTTCCTCTTGAAATAAGATTTTTCTTCCAAAGTACAAAGTAATGTCATAAATACCAAGGTTAGACACGTCTTCTTAGCTTTGGATTCTTACAAATGGCCCATAGGCTAGCCTCTTCCTGAAAGGGTTCTTGCTCTAAAGCAGTTAGTGTTCAATTCTATAAAACATTGATGCCTGCACGTAGGGGCAATGGGGCCACTTGCTTCCACCCTCTGAAAATTAATATATATAGGGTAAACAACCGCAGTCGATCCATTGTCATCGTGTGGCTCGCCCTTATTCACTCAATATTTAATTAGTGAAACAAGAATACAATTACATTTTTAAGCATACCATTCAAAAGATTGAAGTTTTGTCAACATAATGTGATATGTGAAAGCGACATACGAACTAAAATAAGCATGTGAGCTCTTCGTAAAATATGTTTTCAAGGCAGTTTTGAAATCCAATATGGCGGCAACACCTTGACTTGCCATTCGTAACCACAGACAGTCCACCATCTTTCCCAGCACTCATTTGAACAATGTTAGCGTATATATGTAACGTTTATTGATCTTACACAGGATTGCACTTGTAATCAGCACAATAAAACAACATTTTTTTGCCTATATTAGTGAAAGAATGAAACTTTTTATTCCCGGGTTCATGGTTTGAACTGAAATTCATCTTTACCTTGTAATCGGTGGTTTTATCCTCACTGCCATCACAACTGAAACTCCACAGTGCTTATTTGACTGTAATTATACACATTTTGGTCTTAATTCACTCCAAATTGCACTTGAACCATGCTGCAGTTCCTGGTTCCTAAGCACTCACTCCACAAACACAGTTATGGGCAGCACACGAGTACACGGTATATGAGGTCCAAAGCTTTATTCCCTTAATTGTTTACTTTACTCATTATTTAGTTTAACTTTACTTTGTTACTTCAAAATGTTTATTTAATTCATGTTTGTTATCCCCTTTTTGCAACCAAATTAACCCCGAAAAATTACAAATATTTCTGAAGTCCTTACAAGCAGACGGTAAAATGACTCCTTGTTGCCAATCCAGTGGAGCCTCACACATATGCCGATGCATTTACAAACTGTTTCCATGAATTCTAGTTGTCATAGTAATGCAGTAATGATAAAATTGCTGTAATATGTATATATACTACAAATAGATACGCTAATTTCTCATATTTCCCAAGTATGGTGTAAGTTTTATACCCAGTTTGGAGGGTAAACACATACCAATTGGCAACACTGATAAACAATTGAAGAGCGCGAAGAACGCCGGAGGTACTGTTCACAAGCAAAACTGTTGATATTTGAGTCAGGAATCTAGTTACTTTTTCAACAACGATATTTTCATATTAATAATCATGAATGTAAAAATATTTATGCAATTCATGACCTTATACTGCCGTTTAACTATTTATTTAAATAATTATCTAGTGCATGCTATTTCTTCTTCTACTAAAAATCGTCATTCCCTTGAATAAGTAGTGGTTGGAAGTCGGTGTTTATGATTGTTGTGATGAAAGTGCCCCAGCGTCTATGGGTACAAGTGGTGTGCTATTCAGGAGTTTCAAAAACGTCAAAATCCCTACTTGAGTAGTAGGAATTATCGATTTTGTCTACATGAATGAACGTAGTGTCGCGCGGAGGTTACATTCTCATAAGAGCTCAGTTAGAACCACAAGGAAGCACGTTCGCAGCTCAAGAGTGAGCCAATGAGAGCGCACGTCACTAAGCAGGTAGTCAGTTCTAAGCCAATCAGCATTTTTTCCCATAAGGCGCCCGTAAGTGTCGGCCAATCACCGCACAGTTTACAATCTAGATTATGACAACTAGTCCCCCACCCTCCCCACCTTCCCTTATTTTCAAGTTCTTTAGCGGATGTACAGTAGTTTCATTGTGAGTACAGATTAAAATATTTGCTTTTCTTAGAGAAGTAGTAGTGAGTGCAGTAGTATTATTTTTCTATAGTTTTTTTGTGTTTGATTATTATTATGATATTGGTGATGATTATTTTAATGGCTAAACATTATGATGATAGAATGTTATCATGGTCAAATCATTATTACTAATATTTTCTGTATTATCATTATTATTTGCTATTACATATCATTAATAATATTATTATCAATTCTCCTATTATTATTATTATTATTATTATTATTATTATTATTATTATTATTATTATTATTATTATTATTAATATATTATTATCATCATCATCATCATCAGTATAACATCCACGATTGTTATACCACGAAAGTATTTTCATGGTGAGTACACATTTTATTATCATTATTATCGATATTATTAACCAATATTACTGTATTACCATTTTTTATTGATATTTTTATATTTTTTAATATTATTATTATTATTATTATTATTATTATTATTATTATTATTATTACATCTATTGCTGTTATAACATGAATATAATACACTTATTAAATCCTTTTACACATATAATTATGTTTTAAGTTCTGGTTATGAATAAATATACACAAATGTTAGGGGTTGGGCATACATCTTGAATGCTAGCGCACAAGCACACCCCACAATTTTTTTTAGTTTTCACAAAAAATTTATAAAGGTTAGGGCTTTCATATGAAACTTAGTTTAAATCAATATCTTTCTTAGAAGGCAGAGTAATGAATGCTAGAACTTTGAGGGCAATTTACTCATTTTTTAAAAAGTGGTGTTTACCACCTTGTGGCTCTGAGGCCCTCATATATATATATATATATATATATATATATATATATATATATATATATATATATATATATATATATATATATATATATATATATATATATATATATATATATATATAATATATATATATATATATATTATATATATATATATATATATATATATATATATATATATATATATATATATATATATATATATATATATATATATATATATATATATATATATATATATATATATATATATATATATATATATATATATAGTATGTGTGTGTGTATACTTACCAAGTAATTACATGATCATAGACCTCCCTCATGCATGTTACCTAGAGGGGATAAACATCAAGTGAATTTTGCACCAAGTTGGTTCTTCTCTACCCTGAACGTGGCAGGGATTAGTCGGCTAGCCAAAACAAAAGTAGACCTACTTCAAATTTCAAAATTCTAGCTGCCAACAGAAGTGAAACTATAGCTATGTAATTACTTGGTAAGTGTATATAAAACTTTATTTTATTGTAAAAATATAATTTTTCATTTACAATTAGTTTTTCAATCCTTTACTTTATCTTGTTTCAGATATGCCTCTACTCTATTCTGTGATTGCCGGGGGGGGTCAACTGTGCTCTCCCGGTATGCTAGTGTGCTGGGAATTTTGCAGAAGTCAGTGAACAGATTTTGTCAAAGATTCCCCCCAAGGAGACTGGCCGCTTAACTTACTCACATGAATCTTATCTATTTCACTATGTTGCACAAGATGGAATTATTTATTTATGCATTACAGATGATGTAAGTAAATAGGATTCTTTTTTATCGGCAATATGATGTATCGATATTCAGTCGTCTGCTTGTAGTTGTATCCAGTGCAGAATTATTTTCTGCATCAGTGACAACATATTGATGGTTGTTGTCATTATTGTTTTCTGTTATAGTGTCACTTTTGAGAGTTCAAAGAGAAATGAGTTCATGCCATGGAAATTCATTTACAGTTACTTCAGGCCTTCATTTGTAGCCATTTTGATTTTCTTAGACTTCCCAATGATCTTTGTCCAGATACAGGGTACTTACATTAATATTTTTTCTGACTAACTGTGCTTCACTCTTTTCATTACATCCCATGGATCTTTCACGACACCTGAGAATCTTTAACCAATCAGTCCATCTTCCCATGAATCTTAGAATTTTTAGTACAACTATTCAAATCTCCATTCCCTTTGTGGAGGCCCATATCACTGTTGCATAGAGAATTGGGGGTCTTATATGCAAATCACAGATCATAAATATTTTCTGATTTAATAATGGGATATTCTTGTGAATACTGAGATCTAGTCATCTCTTTCCAATTGATGATGTTTTTATCCTTTTCTTACTGCCTTTACAATATTGTACCTGTCTTGCAGTTCAGTGAAGACAGAAAATTATGAATTGTTACATAAAAAAATAGAAAATAAAGTTAACATGAAATGCCAAGATTTTAGAATAAAAAAAAATATCCTACAAAATTATGCAGTCATAATCTGTAACAAATAACCAAACCTAAAGAAGTAAATTCTTTAATTCAGTTACTTTATAGAATTTGTTTAGAATAGATTCTAATAAACCTTTTTCAGTAAAATATTTGTGTATATAGTGCCTTGAATATACCTATATCATAATTTTTTTAATATTTTCAGGATTATGTCAGACAACGAGCATTTGCATTTCTTGAAGATATCAAACAAAGATTCCGAAGCATGTATGGTTCAACGGGCTCAGACTGCACTTCCATATGCTATGAACAGTGAATTTGCTCAGGTAGTGATTGTTGTTTATGTCTTGTATTTTGATAGATCCATATATATACAAAAGAAAGTAGGTTTCTACAGCTAATTAGTCATTGGCATTGACAGGCAAATTATGTTTTTTATGGTACTGTTGAGTGTTGTATAGTCAATTAAAAATATCCCATTATTGTATATGTACCATATGCACAAGTAGTAGCCTGGGTCTTGTAATGTTTAACTTGGTTGCTTAATCATGTTTCAGCGTATATTCTGCTGTAATTAATCTTATGTAGTACTGATTTGTGGACAACAATAATTCCCCTATCAGTAGCTTTCTAATTCTTGCATGTTGCATACAGTGCACTCTGGTATTGGCTAGTAAAATAACAAAAGTTAAGTAATTACAACCAGGAATTATCACTGAGAATAAATCTGAAATGGCAATTAATTGAAGTGATTTTGTTGTCTTGTGCACATCTTTCACAACAGTACATTATTGTTGTTGAAGATATCGTGAGGTAAAAGAGACATGATCTTAACAAGACACTAGTATAGAAAATTTCAGCTGAAATAAAATAAAAAGAGAAGTTAGGGCATGGGTCTGAGTTATGAAAGAGCATGTGATTAAGAGAAAGGAGAAATTAGAAAAAAATTACATAATTTGTTAAAAAATGTGAAAGTTAAGCAGTTTTGGAAGTTTCTTATGAACTTGCTGTTTCATTGGCTAGAAAATGGAACTCTCTTTAATAATGAAGAAGAAATTACTAAGCTTTGTTTTTAAGTATTTGCAAGATGAACTTTCCTTGAGGTGTCAGAGCAACTTTTTTTTTCTCTCTATATGTAGCTTGGACAAATCTGCTGACAAATGGGATGTTACCCATTTAAGAATTTTTATAAGCTGATCAAGCTTTGTTTTTAGGGAACACCATTGATTGATCTGCATACAACATAGCTAAACACAAAACTCTTGGTGTCTGATGTCCAGTTATAGACACGAGGCGTGCTGGAAGACACCTTTCATCACCCAATGGGACACAACTTCATGTCTACAACTTTATATGTCAACCCGACTTGTTAAGGAATCAATCTGTTTGTTTGTTGGTTGCACCTGGACTAGTGGTGACCCTCGTGACTCCTTGTTGCCCACAAGTCAAGTGGTACTGATCTCCTGGGCCTTCTTATCTAGGAGCTGAGAGGGATAATCCCATGGCTCTTGTTGTTCCTGCTGTCCTATCATGTTGAGGTATTACCACTCCATGGAGTCACTTGCATTTCATGGCTGGAGACTTAAGCAGCAGCTCCTACCAAAGAGACATGTATCAGTGGATTGCATTGTCAAAGAGAGTAAGTGAGGTGCTCATGTTCTCATGCATTCCTTCAGTTTTTGGCAAGAATCTGTCAATTCCTGACTAGAAAATATTGAGCACCTTTTCATCCCCTTTCTTTTAGATTTTATAGATGATGATTATGACAAAATGCTGTGTTCATTGTGATTTTTGGAGTAGTACTATACTCAGGATTCAGCATCTAGACACCGTGTCGATGACTGTTCATTAGTACCAGTAGGCATGAGAAAGTATCCAGGAACATTAGTTCTGGTTTTGGGAGGTCATCAGGCATGTGTGACTGTTACATATCCTAGTCAAGGTCTCATAAATTTAGGGACATTGCATTGAGGAGGTACTGAGGACGTTTTTGGCAATGCCCAAAACACATTTTATCTTGTTACCTAAGAGTTGTTGCATACAAGTCCTTGGATACTTTCTCCCCAGAACCTGTCGCCACTTCTCGACATGTGTAGCCACCAAAAAACTCCATTGAGGCAGAACAGTTACGTATCGTTGTTTAAGTTGTGTTGTTATAAAAAGAGGTGAGTGTTTTGAAGCATTCCAAGACCAGATGTGGCTGTATATAAGTTAAGGGTTTGTATGAAGAATGATTTCTGATAAAAAATATAGTTTTACTTTTGTAACATGCCAAGTAACTACATATAGCTGAAAGCTTCCTACCACAGCAGTCAAAAAATCTAATTTTGTGGCGGCACCACCATCGCTAGTGTAGGTGAATAGGACCTGCTCACTTCGGGAACAATGGGTACAAAACTCCAGGCAATCATCTTTTCGTCATTTTCTGATATTTTTCCAGTATCTTTGGTAACATACTTGATTCTTTTTTGTGGTTGTTTACATAATTAGCTTGCAATGATGGATTCAAGCTCATCTAGCATTAGATATTGTTCAGAGGGGTGTAAAACTGGAATGACACAATTATCTTATGATTCGCACACCAAATGCATCAAGTTTTAGGGGCCAAGATTGTTCAAGGGAATTAACTTGTTCAGAATGTGTAGATTGGGATGGAAATCTAAATCTTCTTTGTACCACGTGTTAATCTGTACTAATTAAAGTGGGCGGTTTGCCTGATGGGTCTTCTCCACTGCCTTCTATGAAAGGCCTCATTGGAAGACCTTAAAATCACATTTAGACAAACTATCTCGAGATAGGAAGAGGAAGGCAGCTCTCAGACTGGAAGTAAAGAGTCTGTAGAGGCTTTGTCTATAGTACGTAGTTGAGGATTTGCCTACTCTTGCTCAACCAACTATTACTTCCCCAGTCGTTATGCTCCTATATTTTTACCAGTAACTCTAATTTCAGACTCCCATGCTTCTAAATCCAACACCATTGCCAGTTTCGAGGTAAAGTTTTGAAAAGAAGTTCGATTTTCTTGTTAATGTGATTATGAAGTTGGGAACTTTTCAGGTCTTTTGTGGAGAGATCATCTCTCAAAAGTGATTGTGCAGTGCTTAGTGAAAGTGTTGTGATTTCTGAGGAGGTGGCTGTCCAGCCCATTGGTTCTCCTAGATAAAGGTCCCTGTCCTGCTCCCCCGTACTGGGGGGGGGAGAAGACATAATGGAAGTCCAAGGGAGGCTGGCAGGGCTTGTCCCCGGTCAGTTGCCCGCTCCATCGCATCTGTTGATCGTACCCAGGTGGCAACAGAGTGCCATTGGAAAGGTGTCTCTCGGCAGTGCACGCCAACTGTCATCAGACTCAGTGGACTCTTCCCTGGACAATTGGTGCCATTGCCATAGATCTATTGTTTCCAGACCCTTGAAAAGGTATGCTGCACTGCTGACGGTTCTCCTCTTCCCGTTAAGAGGTACTGGGAGATTATTGACAGTCCTCAACCTTCCTGTAGCTTCCTTGTCGAATACGGAAGCTCATCTTCACCGTACTGGGATAGCCCAGAGTCCTTCTCTGGTCAAAGAGTAAGCTTCATGCCCAGATTTACCTGTTAAACATCTGTCTGTTTTTCTGAGTGCCCGTCTCTTTCAGACCCTGTGGCTCTTGCTCCTGATCATCGCTCTGCTTCTCTGGACCGCTTGGCACCCTCACTTGGCTTTTCTGCTCCTGCACCTGTCCTCTCAGTGCCTGCCTTAGACTGCTCGGCAGCAGTATCAGGATGCTCGGCACCCATATCAGGCAGCGCAGGGGCTGTCTCGGACCGCTCAGCACCTTTTTTCCGGACCACTCAGTGGCCACTGCTGGGCGCGTGGTCCCAGTAATGGGTATTTCGGCACCAGGATCAACTCTTTCTTCTGCTATTGTGTCAAATGAGGATTTGTCATTGGCGCTTCTTAAATGCCAATTAGATGAGTTGATGGATTTTTTGAGAAAGAAACCTTCATCTTCTAAGATTTCATGGGAAGAGGAAGCAGTAGAACAAGAGACAGCTCTCTTTACAGCTTATTCTACGCTAATGAAGTTCTTCCTGCAGAATTATCCAGGCTTTTTTGTACCTGTGACTCCAGCAGCTCCAGTCTCTACATTTCCTATGGGGAAATCTCCTAAGGGCGGACTTTCACAAGTGGTTTTGTCTTTCTCATCTAAGGAGGTTCTTGGAGAAGTGGAAGTGGAAGGAACAAGGGAAAGCTTGTTTTACATTTCTCCTCCCTCTAAGCTAACAAGAAGGGTTATCGCTTCTATGTGACAGGTGAGGCTCCTTCCTTGGGAGTCCCTGCCTCCTACCAGAGGGACTTCTCTAGTCTGGTGGACTCGTCTAGGTGTTCGGTGTTTGCTGCTGCCAAGATTTTCTTCTCTCACCAGAAATTAACCACTTTGTGAAAAATATTTTCAAGGTCTAAGAAGCCTTTAGTTTCTTACACTGGACAGTGGGCACTTCAGCTAGAAAAATGGAGAATTGCCCTTCACTAGCAGAAGACCTGGCAGCGGACTGGCTTGGAGTGTTGTCTTTTGCCAACAAAACAGTAAGGGACTGGTCTTGTGAGATAGCCTCCCTTTTATTGATGGGCATGTTAAAAAAGAGAGAACTGTGGTGCTATTTTACTTCAGGGGTTTCACATGTCTAGAAATCTGCCCTCTTGTTCTTGCCTTTTGATAAGGTTTACCTTTTCCCGCAAAATATGGTAAAAGATGTCCTGTTGGACCTTCAGAATAAGTCCACCACAAACTGGTTCATGCAGTCGGCCAGAAGACCTTAGGAGCCTATGGCTTAATCTCTCAAGTCATTCTCCCCTTTGCAGTCTCAGCCCTTTCGAGGGGGAAGAACAGACCACAGACCAGACCGAGAACTAACTTGCTTCTTTCTTCGAGACCAGTCAAAATGTCCTCTATTAAACCTTCCTCTAAGAAGTGATTCGTATGTCCTCTGTGCCCCTTTAGGTGCAAAGCTCCTTCATTTTAGGAGGGAATGGAGCTTCAGAGGGGCAGAACCCTGGGTAGTACAGGTATTGATCCCGCTCAAAGAGAAGCCCCCGTTAGCCACCTTACCATATGCTTTAACAGTGTACTACTACTCGGTAGGATCCAAGAGACATTCGGCCCTCTCACAAGAGGTAGAAGCACTTATTCACAAGAAAACATTTGAAGAGGTGTTAGATTACTGCACAGAAGGGGTATGCAACCAACTCTTCATAGTCCCCAAGTCATTTGAGGGCTGGAGGCCCATCCTTGACGTCAGTACTCTAAACTTCTTTGTTTTAAAGATGAAGTTTCACATGGAAACCAGTGCCTCAGTCATGTCCTCTCTACATCAAGGGGACTGAATGGTGACTTTGGATATGGAGGATGCGTACTTCCATATTTCCATTCATCCGGAGTCGAGGAAACTTCTTTGCTTCATGTTTTCGGGAGCAAAGGTTTTTCAGTTCATGAGCACTTTGTTTCGGTCTAATGTCGGTAACTCAAATATTTACAAGGGCACTAACTCCTCTTGCAAAGTGGCTTCACCTGTTGTAGATCAAAGTCTTATTTTACCTGGATCACTGGCTTCTTCAATTATCCTCAAAGGCACAGTGCATGGAGTACTTGAGGAAACTACTTCTTTGGACCCAAGAGCTGGGAATTCTAATAAATGTCCAGAAATTGGAGTTTATCCCAACACAAAAGATTCTGTATTTGAGCATGATTCTGGACTCTGACTTTTTGGGTTTTTCTCCCCACCAAGAGAATAAACTAGCCTTCAGACAGTCGAGAGTTTCTATATCTAAAGTCCTGTTCAGCAAATACAGTGGATAATTCTGCCGGGAAACTCTAGCTTCAGTGGAAACCTTCGTAAAACTAGGCAGGCTTCACATGCGTCAGCTTCAGTTTTACTTGAAGGTAGTATGGTCCAGGAAGATTCAGTAGGACTTGTTCGTCTTCCCCATTTCCGAGGAAATAAAAGTGCACCTTCATTGTTGATTGTCCTTAGACAGACTTAAGGAAGGGAATTCACTGCGACCTCAGAACCCAGACCTGAAATTTTATTCAGAGGCATCGAATCTCGGATGGGGAGCCATTCTAGAAACTCAAAAGGTGATAGGCAAATGGACAGATGATCAGAAAGCTCTTCATATCAGTGTGAAAGAATTGCTAGCGATCTTTCTACGACTACAACATTTCTCTTGTCAGGTGTCTAGAAGGTTAGTAGCAGTGTTTGTGGACATTACAATAGTCGTGTCTTACATCCACAAACAGTGAGGGACTCACTATTTCACTCTACCAAACAGCAAGGGAGCTTCTTCTCTGGGCAGAACAACAGCACGTGATGGTCCTCACTTGGTTTGTACATGGAAGGTTAAATGCCCTCATGGACAAATTAAGCAGACAAAATCAATTCCTTCCAAGAGAGTGGACATTAGACCTCCAAGTATGCAAGGGCCTTTGGAGACTGGGGACAACCAGCAGTGGATCTTTTCCCATTAAACAGCAAAGAATCACTGGCTCCTGATCATCTGTTCTCCAGTTATGGATCCTCTGGCATGGGCGACGGATGCCATGTTACTCGACTGGACAGGATTAGACTTTTATGCTTTCCCTCCGTTTGCCATGATAAGGGAGGTAATAAACAAATTCTCCATGCACCAGAATGTCTCCATGACTAGTCGCCCCATTCTGGCTGAGGAGGGAATGGTTTCCAGATCTTCCTCATCTACTGGTAGACTTGCCAAGACTTCTACCTCAAAAGAAGTTACTACTCAAACATCTGCACCTGTTCAGATTCATCAAGGAGTATACTACTCAAACAGCTGCACCTGTTCAGATTCATCAAGGACAATACGCTCTGTCTCTGTATCAGATGTCTGGTCAGAGCAAATGGCTTTTCGAAGCAAGCCACAGAAACCATTGCTAGAAGTTGACGATCTTCTACTAGCAAGCTCTACCAGGCAAAGTGGAAGGTATTGAGAAGTTGGTGTCGACAACATTAATGTCTCTTCTTCTGAGACCACTATAGCTCAAATGTGACTTTCTGCTTTTTCTGAGCACCACTATAGCTCAAATTGTGGACTTTTCTGCTCTGAAGTCCTCCGGAAAGTTATTGCTCACTACCATCCAGGGGTACAGGTCAGTGCTAAGCTCCATTTTCAAACACAGAGGTTTGGATATTCATTTCAACCAAGACTTTAGCAATCTAGTTATGGTACTAAAATGGTTCTTGGGTAACTTTTGAATCCCTCCTCTCAGTACCACTCAAGAACCTTACAAGAAAAGACTCTCTTCCTTGGTAGCACTGGCAACGACCAAAAGAGCCCACAAGCTATAGGCGATAGATAAAAGAACAGAGTTCTCCCAATGAGTCGCTGTCTGCATCGTAGACCCAGAGGAGGAAGAGTGACTCTTATGCCCTGTAAGTGCTCTACATAATTTTTTGCAGAGAACTGAAAAGATCAGGTGACCTGCAAATAACCTTTGGTGTTCTGTGAATCTTCCTGCCCGATGTCAAAGAATGCCATTTCCTTCTCTTTGAGGAGTCTAATAGTTGGGACACGCACTCAGCTGCAGGAGCATGTTTTACCTTTCATTAATACTAAGGCATATGAAGTCAGAGCAGTCGCTACTTCTCTCGTCTTAAGACATAATATGTCTTTAGAAACAATTATGCAGTCTGCATTTTGAAAATGTAGGTCGGTGTTTGCAGTGCATTTGAAAGGAAATCAAAACTTTTTTTTAGAATAGTTCTACGTTGGGTCCTTTGTCGGTGGTTGGCATGGTGGTGGGAGAGGAATCATAGGGGCAAGCTGTCCTTCTACTATCCTCTATCCTTGGTTAAGGTGCCGAGTTTTTGGGGGGAATCCTTGGGATACTAGTTGTCTGGAGTACCCTTCAGTATGTTATGGTAGGGTGGTATTTTGTTTTGTTTAAAGTGTAAGTGAAGCTGTTAGTTTTTATCACGTCTACACCCAGGATAAGGATACCAAGTTTTCATCTTTGTCAGTCACCCAGTGTACCTCCATGCCTGCTAAGTTTTCCCACTAAGTAGGGGCAATCATTGGCCAAAACTACCACAGATAAAGGGAGTGCCAACCAGAGACAGTAATCATCTGCAGCGCTCACTTACCAGGTAAGGTACAATAAGTATTATGAAAAATACTTGCAGAATATCTATATTGAGTCATTACTTTTCATGTTAATGCCTTTAATATAGTAAATGTCCATGATTCCTATCTCTGTGAATATGGAATCAGCTATATGTAATTACTTGGTAAGTTGCATATGTAAAAAGGACATTTTATAATAAAATTAGATTTTACATATACTCACCAAGTAATTACATAATCAGAATCCTTCCCTCATCCCCACGGATGGACATAGCAGACCAAACAAATTGGCTCTTTCTGCAGTTTTGTATCCATTGTTCCTGAAAGTGGGCGGGCCCTATTCACCTACAGTAGCAATGGTAACACCGTCACAAATTTGAATTTTGTGACTGCTGTGGTTGGAAGCTTTCAGCAATATGTAATTTCTTGCTTAGTATATGTAAAATCTAATTTTATTAAGAAAATGTATGATTTTTGGGGGGATGAAAATGAATTTGATGTATTGTATCATTGCCAGGCATGTAGTTGATGTCAGGTAGTCAAGTCTTTTTTTAGAGTGAGTTAGTTGTGAAGGATAATTAAAATGACACCTGAAACTAAATTTCATGTCAATCACAAATGGTAGAGGTTAACTGTAATTTATTTTGAAATGTAAAACAAATGTTTGGCGCAGATTCACTTCAGTTTTTTATTGTTTGCAGGTTTTAGCTACACAGATGAAACATTTTAATGAGTCGAGAGATATAGACAAAATATCAAAACTTGAGGGAGAAGTCAGCGATGTAAAGATGGTTTAGTTAAAGTATAGGTAAGTACACATGCTAAATCACATTATAATTGAAGTAAAAGAGGCAAATTCGTTTTTTTGTGGTGAAAATTACTCTATCATTTGCTTCATCTTCAGCTACTTGGCACAGAGCTCTACAAGCCTTAAAATTGAAACAACTATCATTACTGAATGCTCTTGATAGTTACCTGCACTCTATGGAGGTAGGGTTAGTACAGCAATTGCTTTGGTTGTCATCCTTCTCTTATTTATGAAACTAGCTGGTTGTGTATACAAGTGCTACGAAGTTTGGATTTGTTTTTCTGGGTCAATGAATTGGAGTGTGAATTTTAATTTGTATTTGGCAATATGGATTCTTCTCAGTCTTCCTTATTAAAATCTGTTAGCTTTTGTATGGTAAGAGGTTGTGAGGCCAGGTTGGGTTAATTGAAGTAAGATACTCATGAAATGTGTATTAAACATTGAGGGGTGAATATTGATTTAGACAGCCATTGTGATCGTTGCAAGGATTGGTCTTTGGAAGAGGTAGGGAAGAAGATAAATTGCAGAATTAGAAGAAAGAAGGGTAGACTTAAAAAGAGGGTAAAGAAAACAGATATATTTAATTATTAACCCATTTCTTTCGCTTAACTTCATTTGCCCAAATCACTTCTTTTTGTTAGGGTAAAATACCCATCTAGTAACAATGGCTTTTTACGATTTTAAAAGTAATTCTGCTCCATAATAAACACACTGGCGTTGCATTCAGCTTCTGCGTGCCTTCAATTGTTTGTTTAAATGGTTTCCGTGTGAAAAGTTATTTAATCTGTCTTTCCTTTTCTTGGGTTCTTTACTTATTACTTATTTGTTTGCAAAATCCTCATGTTTATTTTAAATTCTGCCATTTGCCAATAGTAAGTTGATGCATTTTGGCAAAATTAATCTCTTACATGCACCTAAGATCCAAGTGTAAACATGTCAACAATCATTCTCTCTCTCTCTCTCTCTCTTCCCCCCTCTTCTCCTTCTCTCGCTCTCTTCTCTCTCTCTCTCTCTCTCTCTCTCTCTCTCTCTAATCTCTCTCTCTCTCTCTCTCTCTCTCCACACACACACACACTATCAATTTCTTTGATTATCCTTTTAAAATGTGAATAAAATTGATTTGTTATCAACCTTTGCCTACTGTGACCGTTTCAGTTTCCTCAAAGGCTTCCAGTCTCTCCTCCCTCCATCCCTCAGCTGGCTGTGCGCCATTTTCACCAAACAGTTCATAAATCATACAATGAAACAAAATTTTACTTCATATGATGTACTGCTTTATTACTTTACACTCTTAATTTAACTTTTGACCACATTAATAATAGAAAAGATATGAAAAGGGGAACTTTTGGGTTGGCTGGAACGAACTATCCTGATTCCCTTTATTTTTTATGGGGATATTTGTTTCATAATTTGGAATAATCGTTTTTATGCATGACACTTACCTGGCAGGTATATATATAGCTATATTCTCTGTCGCACTGGCAGAAATTTTCAAAACTCGCGGCAACTGCTAGCTCCCGTGGCGCTGGTGCTTGGAACCATTCCCATTTTCATCAGATTTTCTCTGCCAGCCGAACCTTCAACATCGTTGTGGGTTTCCTGCTAGATTTTCTATCTTGTTTGCCGACTTTTCGCTGCTTTTGGAATGCTGTTTTGGTATCGTATTGGAACGTTGGCTAGGCAATCGCTTTTGGATTTTTCTTTGAATTATGTCTGATTCAGGTATTGTGTTTAGAGTATGTGTGAAAGAAGGATGTAAGGTTAGACTACCGAAATCTTCGGTAGACCCTCACACTGTGTGTAAGAAGTGTAGAGATTTTGTGTGTACTTGGGAGAATAAGTGTAATGAGTGTGAGAATTTGACTGAGAAAGAGTGGAAAACTCTCACTAAGTATGTTGAACGACTGGAGAAAGATCGTGTTAGGAGATCAGTATCTTGGAGTGAAAGATCGGGTTCATCTAGCAAAGCCTTGAATGAATCTATTACTGTTTCTTCTCCAGTTCCTTCCCAAGTAGAAGCTGTAGCTCCCTCTCCCCAGGTTTCTCCTGCGCCCGCTGCTGTATCTGAGGAGACGATGGATTTGCAATATGTGAAAGTGTTTGCTGCCCTTGCTTCGTTGGGCGATCAGATTCAGCGATTAACTGATAAAGTGGGTGTGTTTGATGTTAGTGACAGTGTTGTGGAGGGGGCGGCTGACCGTCTCTCTCGTGCTCCTAGACCTAGACCGCTTCCAAAGCTCCCAGACCCAAGGGAGAAGGAAAGTCGACAGTCGAAGGGAGGCGAGAGGGGTTTTCACACGATCAGTTGTCCCTTCAGGCAGTCCTGTTGTTGCGTCCCAGGCTGCAGCAGTACGCCATAGAAAAGGCATTACTCGGAAGTGTTTGTCCTCCTCCGATAGCTCTGCGTCATGCAGGAAACGGCGCTATTTGGAGGAATCGCGTCCCCTCAAGAGGACATGGAGACCCTCCCCGTCTCAGGATGAACTTCGCTACGCTCAAGAAGGATGGAGTAGTCCCGAGATTTTTTCGTCCAGTTCAGATGACGACGCAATCCCCATCAAGAGGAAGAGAACGTATTTTTCGAAAGAGGACGCAGGACGTTCGGTTGGCGGCATTTCTCCAGTTAGAGATTCTCCTTCGTTGTGTGTTCGCTCCCCTTTCTCCTCTCCGTCTCGTAGACCTCAGGACCGCTCTCCTCCGCGTCCCAGCTCTTCTCGTCTTCGCTCTCCTCTTCGTTTGACCCGTCAGGAAGCGGATCCTAATAAGGATTTTTTGAGGGAGATGCAAGCTACGTTGGCTGATCTTGTCAAGTCTTGGGAAACACCCGATCAGTCTTCCTCCAGACGTAAAGACGAGTTTCTTCCCATCAAGTCCTCCAAGAGGACGCAGGACAAGATTTTGCCGCCTTCCTCTCGCCCTTCGAAGTCTCGGGAAACAGGACGCAGTTTTCCGTTGAAGATAGACGACCGCTCAACAGCTCAGGACGCAAGAGGAAGCTAGAAGAACGTCGGATGGACGCAACTCACGCTTTGGATGCAAGACATAGACGGCAGGACTTTGATCCGTCCTCCTCTCGACCAGACCGGGACGCTTTTCGTAAGGACGCGATCCCTCAGTCTCATTCCAGCAAACAAGTTTTGGAGGCGGATTCTGCTTGTAGTCTGGAGCAGGACTTGGGTATCCAAAGATATTTCTTCAGCTGAAGAGGATGTGGAAGACTTTATTTCTGAAGAGGAGAGAAATGCTGAAGCTCCTTCTTCGGACTGTAAGAGACTGACTACTTGCCTCCTGTCTCTTTTCGAGGGGGAGTTTCAACCTTCAGCACCGCTGTCCCCCCTTTCGCAGTTCACGAGGACCAAAACCCCCAAGAATTCCTCCTTCTTGAAGATGACTCTCTATCACGGCAAAGAAAGCTCTTCACCGGGTTAATGCTTGGTTGAAGGAAAAGAGGGAAGCAGGTAAGACTTCTTTTTGCTTCCCTCCAGCCAAGTTGGCGTCGAAGTTGGGTGTGTGGTATGCTACGGGGGAAAGTCTTGGCCTGGGAGTTCCTGCCTCCTCCCAGGGGGACTTTTCCAATATCGTCGATAGTGCTCGTAGACATGCCTTACACTCGGCCAAGATTTGGTGGACTTCTTCGGAGTTTGACCATCTGTTGAAGGGCATTTTTCACACTTTCGAAGTTTTCAACTTCCTCGACTGGGGGCTTTGGCTCGTACCTTGGAAGGTAAAGGCTCTACTGAGTTGGAAGTTCCGAGGAGTATTATGTCCTGTATGGACAAAGCCCTGAGATGGGGCGAACGAGCTTGCATCCCTCTTTACGGCAGGGGTCTTGAAGAAGAGGACTCTCCTGTGCTCGTTTGCAGCCAAAGGAGTGTCGAACGCTTAGAAGTCAGAGTTGGTTTTCTCCCCACTCTCGGACCAACTTTTTCCATCAGAGATCATCAAGGACATCTCCCTTTCTTTATTTCAGAAGGCAACTCAGGACCTTCTGACTTCGTCAGTGAGAAAGTATTTGCCTCCAAGATTGTGTAGAAGACACCAAAGGAGTCAAGACCGACGCAACATGGCCCTTTCGGGGCCGTTAGACCGTTTATTTCTCTGGCCCCATCTTTTAGAGGAAAAAGAATATCTCCTAAAAGAGGATCGAAAACTATAACCAAACAATGATTCTCAAGTCCTCCAGGCTGCTGTTGGGGCCAGACTCCTGGGGTTTTGGGAAGTCTGGCGAAGAAAAAGAGCGGATCCCTGGTCCGTCAGTGTAGCCCAGGAAGGTTACAAGATCCCCTTCCATAAGAAGCCACCTCTTACCACCTCTCCAAGAGCCCTCGGGGCTCATTACAACGATTTAGAGAAGAAAGAGGCTCTGTGGGAGCAAGTCTTCAGCATGCTCAGAAAAGGGGTCATAGAACCTGTTCTGGACCACTCGTCTCCAGGATTTTACAACCGTCTTTTCCTGGTACTGAAATCTTCGGGGGGATGGAGGCCAGTACTGGATGTGAGCCACCTAAACTTGTTAGTGGAAAAGACAAAGTTTACGATGGAAACGAACGATTCGGTGCTGGCAGCGGTGCTCCAGGGGACTGATGGTGACCCTGGACCTTCAAGACCGCATATTTCCATATTCCCATTCATCCAAGATACAGAAAGTACCTAAGGTTCGTTATCCAGAACAGGGTCTTTCAATTCAGGGCCCTTTGCTTCGGGCTTTGCACAGCTCCACAGGTGTTCACAAGGATTATGTCGAATGTGGCGAGGTGGCGCACTATTAGGGATCAGAGCCTCATCTCTAACCTAGACGATTGGCTGATAAGTTCCCAGTTGAGACAACAATGTCTGGAGGACTTAAAGTTAACCTTAAGCTTGACGAAGGAGTTAGGTCTGATGGTAAACCTAGAAAAGTCGCAATTGATCCCCAGACAGGAGCTAGTCTATTTGGGGATTCTGATTTCCTCAGCGACTTTTCGGGCTTTTCCATCCCCCGACAGGCAAGTCCTATGCCTTCGGAAGGTACAAGCCTTCCTAGAGAAAGACCAATGCTCTGCGAGAGAGTGGATGAGCTTACTGGGGACACTCTCTTCGATAGAGCGGTTCGTTTCTCTAGGAAGGCTTCACATTGAGACCCTTGCAGTTCTTCCTGAACGAAGTCTGGCCAAGAAGATCGCAACCGGATTCCTTCCTGTTTCAAATTCCCATCAAGATCAAGGAGGAATTGAAATGGTGGCTAACTCCGGGAAAGTTAGCAGAAGGTACATCGCTCCAACAGAAGAACCCAGACCTAGTATTATTCTCCGACGCCTCGGACGCAGGGTGGGGAGCGACACTAGGTCCTCAAGAAGTGTCAGGCCTCTGGAACAAAGAGAAAGCGTCTTGGCATATAAACAGGAAGGAACTGATGGCGATTTTCTTGGCTTTGAAGGCGTTCAAGGTCTTGGTCCGCGACAAAGTAGTGCAGATCAACGCAGACAATACCACAGCTCTGGCGTACATCCGCAAGCAAGGAGGGACTCATTCCGTGTCTCTGTGCAATCTGGCGAAAGAAGTCCTTCTTTGGGCAGAGAAAGAGAACGTCACCCTGCTCACCAGGTTCATTCAGGGGGAGAAGAACGTCAGAGCGGACCTGCTGAGCAGGGAAGGGCAACTACTTCCGACGGAATGGATGCTACATTAAGAGGTATGCCAGAGCCTGTGGAAACTGTGGGGCCGTCCAGTAGTGGACCTCTTTGCGACTGCAATGACAAAGAGACTACCAACTTACTGCTCTCCAGTCCCAGACCTTCAAGCAGTCTCGGTGGATGCCTTCCTGTTAGATTGGACGGGTCTGGATGCTTACGCCTTTCCTCCGTTCAAGATAGTAGGAAAGGTCATGAAAAAGTTCAGGGAGAGTTTCGGGACAAGACTCACTCTCATTGCTCCCTACTGGCCGGCCCAAAATTGGTTCACAGAGGTACTGGAATGGACATTGGACACACCAAGAACACCCTCGCTCTGGGTCTGACTGCGTTCAGACTATTGAAAGACTTGTCAGAGCGAGGGGGTTTTCTAGAGAAGCGGCCAAAGCAGTTGCTAGAGCTCTAAGATCCTCAACAATCAAGGTGTTTCAGTCGAAGTGGGAGACCTTCCGTAAGTGGTGCAAGAAGGAGAAGGTTTCTTCATCCAGTACCTCTGTGACCTAAATTGCAGACTTCCTACTGTACTTGAAGAAGGAAGTAGGTTTGTCAAATCAAACTGTCAAGGGGTACAGGAGTATGCTGGCCGCTGTGTTTAGACACAGAGGCTTAGATATTTCCAATAACTTGGATCTTAGAGACCTCCTCAGGTCTTTTGAGACAAAGGAGGAGCGTCAATGCAGAGCCCCTTCTTGGAATTTAGATATTGTCTTGAAGTTTTTAGGCACTAATAAGTTCGAGCCTCTAAGAAATGCATCTTTGTGAGATGTCTCAAAGAAGGCCATCTTTCTAGTGGCCTTAGCTACGGCTAAAAGAATTAGCGAACTTCAGGCTATCAATAAAGAAATAGGCTGGAAACACAACAAGGCAGTGTACACTTTCCAGGAAGACTTCTTGGCCAAAAATGAAAACCCATCTAATCCGTGGCCAAGGTCCTTTGAAATTATGGGTCTTTCCGACCTTGTAGGTCAGGAACAGGAAGTGATTCTTTGTCCAGTAAGGGCTTTAGGTCATTATGTGGAAAGAACCAAAGGTATTAGAGGAACCTCAGGATCCCTTTGGTGTTCAGTAAAAGACCCAAGTAGACCCATGACGAAAAATGCTATCGCCTTTTTTCTAAGGGAATTAATTAAAGAAGCACATATGCTTTGCCAAGAGGAAAACTTCGGACCACTTAAAGTCAAGGCGCACAAAGTTAGAGCGGTAGGTACGTCCTTGGCGTTCAAGAAAAATATGGCCCTCAAGGATATAATAGAGACGACGTTTTGGAGGACCAACTCAGTTTTTGCCTCCCATTATCTAAGAGACATCAAGACAACTTTTGACAACTGTCAAACATTGGGCCCATATGTGTCCTCAGGTGCAGTATTGGGCAAAGGAGTTTCCACCCCATAACCTGCTAACATGCTAGGGGTTTTTTAATTAGGTTATAGTGTTTTTACGGTTGTCTGAGAGGGTATATATATATCCTCTTCAGTCTATGAGATTAGGTTGTTAGTGTTGGTGTGTGTGTGTGGTTCAGGTGGTCTAATAAGTCTTAGCATGAATGCCCGTGGTAAGAGAGGGCCAGGGTTTCTGTCAACACATTGGTCACGTCCAGTTGTCAGATCCTTGTAGAGCTTCTTCAACAAATAGGTCATGTCCTAGTTGAGAGCTACTAAGGTAAAGCAGGCTCAGAGACAGGAACTATGAAGTCAGCTACCTTAGCAGGTAAGGAACCAAGGAGTAGAGTAATATTTATTATTTTTATTATTTTTTCAACTCCAAAGATGTTGCTGTTCTTTGACCCACCTCCAAAATGTGTCAATCAGCTATATATATACCTGCCAGGTAAGTGTCATGCATAAAAATGACGTTTTTATGATAAAAAAAAGTTTTATGTATACTTACCTGGCAGGTATATATAATTAAATTCCCACCCTCCTCCCCTCAGGAGACAGGGTTCAGTGAAAATCTGATGAAAATGGGAATGGTTCCAAGCGCCAGCGCCACAGGAGCGGGGTGGTGATCACCTGAACTACCGGTAAACTAGCGGTTGCCGCGAGTTTTGACAATTTCTGCCAGTGCGACAGAGAATATAGCTATATGTATATACCTGTCAGGTAAGTATACATAAAACTTTGTTTTATCATAAAAACGTCATATATCGACCAGCCTTCTGGAACATATTAAGTTCGAAGTCTGAGGTACTCCTGTACCTCGATCTTATCTGCTTTGAGTTGCGCAAATTTAAAACATGCAACATTTGCAAAATCCTCGAGAATCCTTGCAGAAGTGTTTGTTTAAATTTTAAAGAATTTTATAAGTTTTCATGCTTTTATGTATAAAATCTGTATGAAAAATTTATTATTTTTTTTTTATTTTTTGTACATGCATGAATAAGATACAAAAGTAATTACAGCATGTACAATTACAGTGTTCCCCGTTTTGTGTTTTACATATCTGTGTTCGTTTTGTCACAGAATTTTGTGGAACACATGATTCACTTTTCCATGGGGAACTTTCACTAATTTGTGGATTTTTCAATTGACCATATCTCTAAAATGATTACAGTAGTACCTCGAGATACGAAATTAATCCGTTCCGTGGCGCCTTTCGTATCATGAGGTTTTCGTATCTTGGACCACATTTTACATGTAAAATGGCTAATCCGTTCCAAGCCCTCCAAAAGCACCCCAGTAAATTTCATAATAAAGCTAAATTGACCTATAAAACATGAAATACTACAAAACAATTTTGGACTATTCAATACCTAAATTAATAAAAAAAAAATGCAAAATATAACCTGTAAATAAAGTGTATATTAGTGTACATGGTAACAAGAAAATATACTGTACGTAAAATGTGAAGCTTACCTTTCGAGTGAGGCTACGTACTACGTAACTAATCCAAGGAAAGATTGCTTCTGCTACTTTTCACAATGTTCCTGTGTGAGCCTTTTTCGGGGGGTGTCTTCTACAAATGATTGCACTTTATGAAAAGCGGCTTTAATTTCTGCGTTTTTTTTGTTTTCTTTTGTACATATGTAGGTACGTACACTTTAAAAAAATATACGTACACAATGTTCCTGTGTGAGCCTTTTCGGGGGGTGCCTTCTACAAGTGATTGCACTTTATGAAAAAAGCGGCTTTAATTTCTGCCGTTTTTTTTTACTTTACCGTAGTTGTTTTTTTTTTTTTTTTGGGTTGTTTTTCTCAACTTTCTGTTTTTATCATCTTGTTCTTTTTTGCAACTCATGACTCTGTTGGCCCTGGTGTCCTCAAAACCCTGTTCAACCAATGCGCTCCCTGCAACTGATTGGGGACTAGATGTTCAGCTGCTGACCTTCAACATAAACTGAAGTGCCTTGATTATACGTACTGGTATGCATGTTGTAAATGATTGGTCTACACCCTCTGTTCAGCAGGGAGTGGATATTCTACCAACCTTGCAAAGTTTCCAGTTATCCCATGAGAGAGACCTTGATCACTTATTCCATGTGAGAGAACTTGGTCACCTTTTTTTTTTTAAATAACGTACACATTGACGATCCCGAAAACGAATACCTAGTGCGTACTATAACAATGCTGGTACCGAGTGGCTAAGCATGCCACCACGTGTAATGTAGATCATGATGGGAGGGACGCTGGCCCAATAGGAGAGAAGGATTCATTGGCATGGCAGGACATAGCATCAGGAACCAATGGGTGAGAGCAGGAGGAATGGTAGCGAAGTCTACTAGTACTAAAAGATGGGCGGCGCGCAAACGGCAATTTTCAAAATTGTTATCTGGGCGAATCTCGGACTTTCAGAAACCTTTTGTATCTTGAAAACTTTTCGTATGTAGAGCCGTTAAATTTTTCATATTGGCTTTCGTATCTCGAGTTTTTCGTAAGTTGAGCCTTTCGTATCTCGAGGTACCTCTGTACTAGTAATTGCTTTTTCTTTGTAGAGCAACACTATTTATTCACTAATTACTGTATTTTTTCATATTGTGTATGTGACTAAATACTGATTTTTATATTAAGAATTATTTACAGTATACTTATAATATAGTTATACAGTGGTACCTCAAGATACGAAAGGCTCAACTTACAAAAAACTCGAGATACGAAAGCTAACACGAAAAATTTTACGGCTCTACATACGAAAATTTTTCAAGATATGAAAGGTGGTTGCTGGAAAGTCCGAGACTCGCCCGGACCACCGATAACAATTTTGAAACTCGCACGCCGCCAACTGAGTAGACTCGCCACCATCCTCCTGCTCGCCCATTGGTTCCTGATGCTAGTCACCGCCATGAGATCCTTCTCTCCTATTGGTCAGCATCCTTCCCCATCATGCATCTTACTACGTAGCAGCGTGCCTCAGCCACTCGGTACCAGCATCGTTATCGTACGCACGCGGTATTCGTTCATTCTAACGATTTTGTTTATTAACGTAAATTCGTTAGTGATTTCGTTGCAGTATATGTACTTTATCGTGTTGTGTGAGAACTTTACTCTACTTATACGTAAATTACGTACAGTATATACGTAGTCATGGGTCCCAAGAAAGTTGAAATTCACGGAAAGAAGAGAATGCTCTCTTTGGAGACAAAGATGGAGATTATCAAGAAGTATGAAGCTGGTATGCGATTGAGTGTGATCGCCAAGGAATACGGCCGAAATCCGTCGACAATAAGCACCATCCTTAAGCAAAAGGATGTCATCAAAGCAGCTACACCTTCCAAGGGCGTCACTATTTTGTCCAGCAAGAGGACCCACGTGCACGACGAGATGGAACGGCTGCTTCTTGTCTGGATAAAAGACAAAGAAGTCACTGGCGATACGATAACGGAGACGGCAATCTGCCTCAAGGTCAGCGCTATTTTCAGCGATTTGATTGCCCAGGCCGAAGACGACGGAGGAGAAGGGACATCAACGCCAACCCCAGAGTTCAAGGCTTTGCATGGGTGGTTCAAGAAATTCCGTAAACGGACTGGTATCCATTCGGTGGTGCAGCATGGGGAGGCTGCCAGCTCAGACACGAAAGCGGCCAAAGCCTTTAAAAAGATGTTCGATGAGATGATGACCAAGGAAGGCTACAGTTCTCAGCAAGTCTTCAACTGTGATGAGACTGGCCTTCTTTGGAAAAAAATGCCTCGTCGGAAGAGTAGAAGCTACCCAGGCATAAGCCTATGAAAGACAGGCTTACGCTCGCACTTTGTTCAAACGCCAGTGGGGATTGCAAGGTGAAGCCCCTATTGGTCTATCATTCCGAGACTCCTCGAGCCTTCAAGGCCCATAAGGTGCTTAAGGAGAAGCTTCCAGTGATGTGGAGGGCTAATGCGAAAGCCTGGGAAACGAGGCTTTTGTTCACCGAGTGGGTAAATCTGTGTTTCAGCCCGACAGTGAAGAAATTCTTGGAAGAGAAGCGCCTCCCTCTGAAATGTCTGCTGGTGTTGGACAATGCCCCTCCCCACCCTCCTGGCCTCGAGGAAGATATCCTAGCGGAGTATTTCTTCATCAAGGTTCTTTATCTTCCGCCTAACACCACCCCTCTCCTCCAGCCCATGGACCAGCAAGTGATATCGAACTTTAAGAAGCTGTATATGAAACATCTTTTCAAGAGATGTTCCGATATCACCGATACCACAAACCACACTTTGCGTGAATTTTGGAAGGAGCATTTCGACATCGTCATATGCATCCGACTCATCAACCAAGCTTGGCAGGAGGTTTCAAGGCGAACCTTGAATTCCTCGTGGAGGAAACTCTGGCCTGATGCCGTATCTGCCCAAGACTTCGAGGGATTCGATGTGGGTGAAGCTGGTGCTGCAGATTCAGAAACAGTTGACGATCCTGAAACTGTTTTGCAACCAGATCTTGACGAGATCGTTGCACTCAGCAAGTCCATGGGGCTGGTCGTCGACAAGGACGACATCAATGACCTTCTCGAGGAGCACCAAGAGGAGCTTACGACGGATGACCTGAAGGAGTTGGAGGCTATGCAACATAACGTCGTTCAAGAGGAGTTCTCTAGCAGCGGCGAGGAGGAGGAGGACAACCCTATGATAACGGCAGAAATTAAGGATTTTCTAGCCGCTTTTCATAAAGTGCAATCATTTGTAGAAAAAAAGACACCCTGAAAAGGCTCACACAGGTCGTATGTTTGCGCAGTTCGATGACGTTTGCCTGAGTCGTTTCAGGAACATTGTGAAAAGTAGGCAGAAGCAATCTTCCTTGGATAGTTATTTTTTAAAGAGGCCTTTAGTATTAGCAGGAGTAAGCAAAAAGGAAGAACCAAGTGATACTAAAAAACAGAAAGTTGAAAGTGGTGATGAAGTTGAAATTTTGAAAAAAAAAAAAAAAAAAACACTTAAATTATAAAAAAGTAAAAAAAAAAATTTAAATAAAAAAAAATTTGTTTTTTTATTTTATTTTTTTGTGAAGTTAAGTACAGTTTTGTTAATGTGTTTCGTAAATTTTAGTTTATGTATGTTTTCCTTACATTTTTTTATATTTCGTAAAGTTAAGTGTACGTACGTACGTACGTATCTGCCGTTTGTCCTCCTCCTCTGTTGCCACTTTCGGAGATAGCCTCACTCGAAAGGTAAGCTTCCACATTTTACTACATACGTACAGTATTTCTTGTATACCATGTACACTAATACACTTTATTTACAGGTTAGTAGCAGTACGTTATTAAGTTAGGTATTGAATGGTCCAAATTGTTGTAGTATTTCATTGTGTATAAATTTAGCTTTAATTTGAAATTTACTGGGGTGTTTTTGGAGGGCTTGGAACGGATTAGCCATTTTACATGTAAAATGCGGTCAGAGATACGAAAAGCTCATGATACGAAGGCCGCCTCGGAACGGATTAATTTCGTATCTCGAGGTACCACTACATCTATTAAGCTTTTTCCAGGTTGGGCCCCATACTGAGCATAATAGGTATTTGGCTCTCTCTCTCTCTCTCTCTCTCTCTCTCGATCAATCTCCTCTCCTCCCTTCTTCTCTCTCTCGATCTCGTCTCTCTCGTCTCTCTCTTCTCCTTTTCATCTTCTCTCTCTCAGGGTAATGTAAGATGTATTTGAAATGATATTACTGTAAAGATTTTTTTATGAAAAAGCTTATTGTACAATGTTTAAAATATTCACTAATTATTTTCCAGTAAAAGCAGACTGGAAAATAAAATGAAAATAAATAGCAAATATTTTAAATATTGTACATGCTTTATTATTAAAAAAAAACTTAACTGTAATATCATTTCAAATACATCTTACATTAGAGAGAATCGCACACCTATTATGCTCAGTTCGGGGCCCAACCTGGAGTGAACTTAATAGATACATAACTACATTACAGTATAAGTATGCTGTAAATAATTTTTATATTTCTATGATAAAACACAGTAATTAGTGTATAAACAATGTTTTTATAAAAAAAGCAAATTAGTGATAATTTTAAAAGGATTAATTCTTCAGCACTATGAGAGAAAACAGCTTTTGTATACAGTACAAGGGTAACTTGATTAGTTGTCAAACATTCGGTATGACATACTATTTATTTAATTTGTATTAAACATTTTATAGATATTTTGCTGTTTACGTTTATATGTATTTTAAAATTAGTACATCATTGTTATAAGCATTTTAGGGTGTGTATATACGTACTTAAGAGTAATAGTTGTAAAAGGGTACTAATCTAAGATGTCGTAGGATGTTTTGGGATGATAGTTTGTGGTGTATTTTTTTTTTAAATGATATTAAATTATTTTAATATGATAATTTAAGGTATATTTTTGTCTGAACTATCAAATTAAGCAGTGAAATGTCAAAATAGACAGTTATAAGCATTTTAGTTTATGAGGTACAGGGTATTTGGCAGTTATAAGGATTTTCAGTTGGGGTTTTTGGATTTCCGCAGCAGGTTCTGAAACCTAATGTTGCGTAAAAGTGGGGGAGCACTGTAGTGTACTTTTACAAGATGTGATACCCAATTGCAAAGTTACTGCATTTTTCAAAGATAGTACCCTTGCAGAAAGTGTGTTTAATTTGTTAAGTAGATTTATTATAAGTTTTCATGCTTTTAGGGGAGGAAGGGGGCACTGACTCTTATAAGGTCCAAACATAAAGTAAGTGCTTTATTCTGCCTCATGACTGAAGGGATTTGCTTCAAATTTTTACCACCTATATTACAACTAATACTGAAAGTATACCAGTTAGGAAATTAAGAAATTTTGGAAAATTTGGAGGATAAACTGAAACATACTGATGTTGAACAAGGTGAGGAATTGAGCAAAGTGATTAGAAGTTTCACAGAGATTTTTGCAGGCGTACCCAGACTTACTAATCTGACCAAACATGAAATCAAGATCCAAGAAGATGGAAAATCATTCAAGCAAAGAGCTTATCGCTTATCACCTTATCATCGAGATGTTTTGAAGAAAGAAGTTGAATATTTGCTGCAACATGGATTCTTCTCAGTCTTCCTTATTGAAATCTGTTAGATTTTGTATGGTAAGGGGTTGTAATAAAAGCTGACAGCAACTTCGCATTTTCATCTAAGGGTATCTGATAATGTCCCTTCAATAAGTCTGTCATGGAAACAAACTGGGCTTGCCCAATATTATCAAGTAACTTATCTATAAGAGGCAAAACGCACAAGACAGGTAACCCCTTACGCCCCATCATCAGCCAGACACCTGGCCCGACCTACGCTTTGGCAAAACGCCTTAACAAAATCCTGACGCCGTATACCCCCTCCAAATTTTACCCAACTACTTCGACGGAGTTCCTGGAGAAAATCCGAGATTCCCCTGGCGACGGCGCTGTTTACCAATGTCCCCGTTGATGAAACAATAGGCATCATACTGGAAAAGGTCTATAGGAACCCTGACATGCAACCTCCTAACATTCCGGAAGAATCCCTTAAGACATTCCTAGACATCTGTATGAAGATAACTCCCTTCACCACCCACAGAGGACAGATGTTTCGTCAGAAAGACGGCATGGCAATGGGGTCCCCCTTGGGCGTCCTCTTTGCCAACTTTTATATGGGTACCGTTGAAGAGCGGGGTTTTTTCGCAGCACCGATGTCCCCAGACTTATGCTAGATACATTGACAACATATTTATTCAAGCTGACTTCGAGGAAGAGGTTGAACCCCTATGTCAGCAGTTCCTGTGCAACAGCGCCCGATTGAGTTCAGCAGCGAAGATCGGCTCCCCTTCCTCGACGTCCTAATTACGAAGACTACCCAGAAGGTGACCACCACCATCTACACCAAATCTACCAACTTGGGACTTTGCTTAAACGGAGAGAGTGAGAGTCTGGCGAAGTTCAAGACCACCACCGTCAGGGCCTTCGTGAGTTGGGCCTTAACGCACTGTTCAGCATGGCAGGACACACACGCAGAACTGGATCGAGCCTCACAAATGATTAACAACAGTTACTCCAACAAGCTGATCAACAGGGAGATAAGAACAGCTTTAAATAAATGGTACATGGAGGACGAAGGGAATAAAGAGAATCCCCCCTCCAAGGATGTACAAATTTTCTAAGAGTCCTTCATGCACCACGGATACAAAGACGAGGAGAGATGCATCAAGAAGATGGTGGAAGAGAACGTCACCCCGTGGAGGAAGGGAAGAGGCTCTCTCTTATAATATATTATAAGAACTGAAGAACAAGAGACCTGGTTATGAGGAATAATCCCACCCCATCTGCAGGAGACCCCCTGAAGCAGAATAACGTTGTCTACCGGTACACATGCCCTATCCAAGGATGTCCTGGAGTCTATATCGGAATGACATCGTTACGACTGTCTAAGAGAATCTCCTGTCACGCTCAGAACGGTGCCATCAAACACCATGCCCTCACCGCCCACCAACAGCATGTCGTGTGAGAGGACATCATGAAAAGCACAGATAATTGGAAGAGTCCTCATCAGGGACGCCTACGCCTCCTTGAGGCGTTATACATTCTTGAACAAAAACCCCTCCTAAATACGACACAGGAACCCTTCCTGCTGACCACCTGTGTAAGAAAGGCCCAGCCCTCCCTCCAGACGATAACACCGGCGCCCAGGACGGGAACAATATTGAAGAGGATGGAAGAAAAACTAGGAGTTACATCACTACAGTCGCAGCCAATGAAAACCTGGCTCCAGTTGACGCAACACACCTGAGAAGGTCAGCGTACCTCGAGCGTTTCCGACACCTGGCCGCCAGCCAATGAAAAGTCAAGTATCCTCCGGGTCCTGCAGGAGCATCCGTCAGCCCCCACACGACCATGATATGAAGAGAAGGACTCACCACCAAGATTCAGTCCTCCAGCAACCATCACTGTGATCATGCCCTCCTGCAGATGGGCTGAAACGTTCTAGACGTTAGAGAGAGAGAGAGAGAGAGAGAGAGAGAGAGAGAGAGAGAGAGAGAGAGAGAGAGAAACTTGTAGTAGTAATAGCAGTAATAAAGATAATTCAATATGACTACACCGGTTTTGACAATCCCCTTTGGCATGTTGCTTGCTAGTTTCAGCAACATTGAGAAATCCTTGATAAGGAAAATAGAGAAGACTCTATACAAAATTAATGGAGCGGATGCAACAATCCTTTTCAACAAGACTTGTTTAAAAGAGGGTCTACTCCCACTATATCTATATATATATATATATATATATATATATATATATATATAATATATATATATATATATATATATATATATATATATATATATATATATATATATATATATATGTACCACAATACTATAATATATATATAACCCCATATATATATATATAATCTATCATATATATATATATATATATATACTATATATATATATATATATATCATATATATATATATATATATATATATATATATATAGATATATATCATCTATATATATATATACATAGATATATATATATATATTATATATATATATATATATATATATATATATATATATATATATATATAATTATATATATATATAAATATATGACCCCGACCTGTCGCGTGGGTTCTTAAGTTACTGTGGGTCATGCAGAAATCAAACGCTCAGTGATTAATTTAACACCGGTCTTATATTCTAATAAATTTACACAAGGGCCCGTGAGTGAAATGAACTTAATATCTATAGTACCGGCGGAATTGAGACCGAGCGAGAAACCGGCAGAGGGCGACGAGGGGAAAGTGCGTCTTTCCCTTCTCTTGACCGACGGCTAACTGCCTGACCCTCAAGGAGGAACCTTGGCATTCTCTCTCTTTCTCTACTCCCCCCACAACTCCCGATATATTCCCTCCCGTATGTGATTGGCTGTGGCACCTCTCCTTAGGCCTATTGACCAATGGTTGCCAATATAGGTGACGCTAAAGAACCAACGAACTTTTTGGGGGGGGTTTATGTTTGGGGGGAGGTGACGCTTTCTTCATCTGAGAGAGAATGACCGTTAACGACCTCATGGCGTCTTGTAAGATGTTCCGATATTCTAGGGAAGTTGTTTATAAGCCCTCTAGAATGGCTTATCACTCCCTCCCCAAACTCCTTTGCGTCCTCGCAAAGCTATAGTCTCTGCCTTGTCCCATCCCGAGTCTCTTTCCTCAAGGTACTGATTTATCTAAATTCAAATTACTATCTTAAAGGGGCCATTTGACGTTGTGTACAAACCAAAGGTTACAAGTAAATTGAACACGCCTTACAACATCATGAGATCTTTTAAAAAAAAATTAACTAATAACAATCACTCTTGCCTGGAACAGATCAAAACCAAAAAAAAGAAATCATTCAATAAGTTCAGGTTCATAATCAAAACAAAATGGTGAAAACAAAAAGACAGAAAATTTTACACATTCAGCCACTGCCCTTGGCAATCACGACACATGGCATCCATTTTTAATGACATTGTATTACGTTAATCTATTAAATTTCTTCAAAATAACAAAAATTTATAACATACATACAACAACAATAGCAATGGAGTTTTACGAAAATAAAAGAATCCTCTTGAAACAATAATTTACATAGACAACCACATAAGAAATACAAAAATAAAAACTAAAGAACCATAGAAATAAATATGGAAATTCAGGCACAAACAAACAAAAATTTCATCATCTGTGAAACTAAAAAAAAAAACTTTACAAGCATTAGTGTAATTTATGAAAGATAAAATAGGATGGAATCGGTGTTGCGACAAATTTAACACAAATAAAAAACAACAAATCAAAATAATAAAATAACGTACAAAGCAACATAAACCACATCAAAACAGAATTACACATAAGAAATATGACCACAGGTAATAACATTTGTTCTGAAAATAATTTGGACAAGTTATATCAACAACATAAATTCGTGACACATACAATCTGATCGAGATAACAAGAAATAAAATAAAAAAAATAAACAACTGGTATGATTCTGAATCTAGGCAAAAGACGTGGGTTGGCATTTACAGACTCTGTCCACTGACCCCTTTCATTTACTTTGCAATAGCATTTACTTATGACATAGGCTCGGGAGCTCGGTCTTGTGCTCTCGGCCGGGCGCCCACTTGCGCACCGATATTTCCCACTGGCTCGTCTCCCAGGTACCCGGCCAACCTCGGGTACGGGATACTGGTTGGTTGGTGTGGTAAACCAAACGTCTTGACGTATACTGTGTGCGACAGGTGTTTCTCGCTTTGTGCTTCTAGTACATTTAAGTGGAATAAGCCAGTATTTCGATTAATTTCTTTCACATGATATGATCTCCAACAGGCAGGTTTTATCCACCATCCTATCCATGGGTGGGAGAGCGTATATACGCATCCACGACAACAATCAATACTTTGTATGATTACCCTGGCGCCGCAGGGAGTGGTCTCACCACATTTAATGCTCACGATAGAATTTAACAAGTACCACTTCGAGTGCCCTAATAAGGGACTTTTCTATGCCTGTATGCCTGCCGTAAGGATTTACATAAATAAAATGGATGGCTCTTCCAATAAAAAAAATACTTAACAGGTTGCTTTTTCCATCGTATACACACGATAGTTACTTACAAATCTAGTTATGTCTCAAATCATGCCAATCCAAAAGAAGTGCTCTAGGGCTCTTCTAAGAGATCTTTCTATGCCTACATGTCTAGCATAAGTGCCAACATGATCTATGTGTATATCTGTCTCTACTAAGGCTCGAGGAAGAACGACTTGGGCTCGGATATCAGTGGCCCTTTTTTCCCTATTTACTTAACATGACGTCTTTCACAATGAAAAACACGTTTTTTTTATAAATGCACAAATTCGGGAACTCGTTACTCTCACCTTCCACACAAGCCTTAATCTGACTAATCCAAGCTTTAGACACCTGACTTTCAACCAATTCTCGCACACTCCAACTACAAAAATTCAACCACAACTTTCATTCTCCGGGCATTTATTCTGGAATCCCCCGGACGGAGTTCCACATGCATCACCCGCTACCGCCCCTGCCTCGGGCATGCTCATCCACCTGAGAGTGCTTGCGAGATTCCCGCTTTCTGCGCGTCGCTCTTACGTTTGATTGACTGTCATTGTTCGGTACCAGTCGCGACGTTGCTGGCACTATGCCTGCAGTGCCTGTGCCACCAAACGTCACGAGGTTTCTTTTGTCGCTCCTCCCCGCGCCCTGTAGCAGGAGTTGTTACTCTTATGATGTTCCTGGAGAGAGCATCCGCCATCCTATTACCTTACCCTGGGACATATTCAATTTTACGATGTCAAACTCTAAAATTCGCTCGATCCATCGAGCTTGGCGATTTGTAATCTCGCTCTTCTTCAACAGACATGTTAATGGTTGATGATCTGTGAAAAATCTTTATTTTGTGTCCCAGCAAAAATAACGGTGTCTCTCCAGCAACCATAAGACCGCCAACCAAAGCCTCTCGATCGAAGGTACTATATTATTCTCTGCCCTTTTTAATGCTCGTGATGCAAAACAAAACTGGTCTTTCATTACCTTCATCGTCAATCTGGGAGATTACTCATCCTATCGCAATATCACTTGCGACTGTGGTGGTCACAAAAAAAAGGACGATCGAACCTCGGATAAGCCAAGAGTTCGTCGCTCATTAGGGCATCTTTTAATTTCTGAAAAGCTTCTTCCTCTTTCTCACCCCATTGGAAATCAGGTTGCTTCCTTAATGCATCTAACGGTCTCGCTATCCGTCCAAAGTTCCTAATGAACTTCCGATAGTAACCCGCGAGTCCGTAGAAGCTGGCTACATCTTTCGCATGTTTTGGTCGTGGGAATTCTTTAATTGCTACAACTTTATCGGCACAAGGCTTAAGGCCTTCAGATGTTACTAGGTGACCCAAAAATTCTACTTCGACCTGGAAAAACTTAAATTTTTCTAAATTTATTTTCATCCCATGACGCTTTAATGCTTCCAAAACTTATCTTTATGCTCCTCTACAGTAGCACCAACTACAATGATATCATCTAAATGTACAAAAACTCACAATGCTAATTATAGAGGCTCAAAAGGCGTAGTTCATTACTCGTGAAAATGAGCTGTAAGATATTCAACCTGAAGGGAAGGGAATTATATTCATATAGCCGATTGCTATAAAGGCCGTTTTCTCTTTACTTCATCATCAGGGCAAAGCCTTGAGATCCAATGTGGCGAAAAACTTACTCTCCTTTAACTTTAAGTAAAAGCACTTCGATCGAGGGCAATGGATAGGCATTATCCTTGGTAATGGCATTAGCTCCGGTATTATTACTTAACTAAAATTATTATTATTTTATTTCATTTTATTTATTTATTTTTTTTTTTTTTTTTATTCATTTATTTACTTTTCCATTTTTTTTTTTATTATTTTTCTTTCTCTCTTTACCTAACCGGGGCATGACCAGTGATCTTAAATGGACTCGTATCATTAGTACTTGAAAAGAATAATACAATCTGGTTTTAACTACGAGAATCTCAAAGAGTCAACACCCAGGGTAACTACTACTAATAACAATAAATTTAACATTAAACACTATTTGGTGGTGTTCTCTGACAACCACTTTGGCTATTGAGGAGAGGCTCTAGGGGGGGGGGGGGCGGGTTTGGTCTCCTACCCTCAAGGTGGAGGACTTGAAAACCGACAATAAAAATGAATAAAATAAAAGAAAATCCATCTCCAGTTTCCACAAAACATTAAGCAAGCAATATCAGTTGAATTGGTTAATATTCATTGGACTCTAATAAGAACAATTCGTAATTAAATTACTCAAACTGCAATCACAGATAAATCACAAAAGGGTTCAGTTACCACAAATCTGATTAAGAAAAGAAATTGACAAATCACTAGTTGATTTTTTTTTACGTTATTCCTGATAAAAACAAAACTTCTCAGACAAATTACTTGAATAACTTAAAAATTCAAATCAAAAGGACATATTCTAATAACACATAACAGACAATAAACTAATCACAAGCCTTTTGATAATATATATTTACAAAAAAAAAAACAAAAAATTTAAACTACAGTGAATAAAACAAAACAAACAAAAAATGTTTCAAGGTGGGTTGCCCAAATTTTCACACCCACACCCACTGTTTAAATTCTTCACAAAGACCCTTACTGACACTTATTCACGCTGGTCAGTAATTACTCTCCTCGTGTCCCTTGTGCCAAGGAAGGATCCCAGCTGACCCTCCTTCCTCCCTCCACGTCGCCGTCCCCTTCCTCTTGAGGGGAGGGGAGGAGTGTCTTGCTACACTCCCTTGCTGTCGTCAGCCGCCTTCCGACGGCTGTCAGCTTTTCTTACTTCTAACAGCTTGGTCTATACCAGACGAAGCTTACAGCTCACACTCCCCCATCCATCCTGAAGGTGAATACCGTCTCCTCAACGGCTAGAGGGGCTAGGGAAGGAGGAAAGTGCCCATCTCCTTCCGACCCATTCCCGCTCTTGAGGGGGGTTGTGCTGTCCTGTAGGGGGTAGTCCCCTACTCCGACAGTCTCACTCTGCTACTCTTCGGGGGGGTTGGGGAGAACTGGTATCCCTCCCGCTGCCCAACAGGGTTTCCCCTGTTCTCTTGGGCGCACACAGCTGACTCCAGGCACTCTTCTTTCCTTTGGCGGGAAAGACTTTTGGCGGGCGCGTCATTGCTGTCCGCCATCTTTGCTCCGTTCTTTGTCATCGCCGATGGTCTGCGAAGGCACTGCTGATCACTGTGCTGATGATCGCCTCTTTCCACTTGCTATCGTAACCAGCGTCTGGCTGGTTTTGATTTGGGGAGTGCAAATCTTCTCTTCCAGTAATACGACACTCGTCCTTTCTGTCCTTTCCTCGCTTTATACACTGCATACAGTTTTTCTAATCTGTTGGACCATAAAAAACGTTGTTTTATGCACAGCTCGTGTGTGCGTGTATTTGCCCGTTTCACAACACATTTCTCGCGCTCGGTATGCAATATCGCACGCCGACTTTCTTCGCTATCTACCGCTCGTTGTCTTTGACATTTAGTTACGTGAAGGCAAGCTCGAATTTGCTTAACGTATCACTTCAACGTCGCCCTTTTGTGTTTGTTGTTTCATGTGACCGCTCCGTCGTGTATTTTCCGATCATAAAGACACTGAACAATTTGTCACCGAATCCGCGCCTTGAAAGACCCACAGATCGCTATATTTACTGTTAATTAGCGCTTCGCAGCGGACCCCAACACACCTGACACCAAAATTATGACCCCGACCTGGGTCGCGTGGGTTTCTTAAGTTACTGTGGGTCATGCAGAAATCAAACGCTCAGTGATTAATTTAACACCGGTCTTATATTCATAATAAATTTACACAAGGGCCCGAGTGAAATGAACTTAATATCTATAGTCCACCGGCGGAATTGAGACCGAGCGGAAACCGGCAGAGGGCGACGAGG